>NW_027397063.1:134941574-135062448 GCF_003265705.2 Callorhinus ursinus | reverse complement strand
TTCTCTCTCTCCTTCCTTTCCTTCCCCTCCCTTCCCCTCCCCTCCCCTCCCCTCTCCTCTCCTCTCCTTTCCTTTCCTTTCTTTACCTTTCCTTTTTTTGAGACTTCAATAACAAGTGGGATTGTTGGTTGAATTATACGGGCTGCATTTACACATCTTATCACTACCTTCCCCTCAAATGAAAGTTTGCCATTCACATGCCCTTATTTCCTAATGACCTCATTCATGCCAAAATTGGAACTTGAAATCTGAGGTCCAGATTTTTCTCTGACTCAGTTTCCTGTGTTCTGAAAGAAACTCCTTTTTCCTATGTTAGTTGTCATTCTTCCTTTGTTAAGGCTTAAGTGGTGTTAAGGTAAATTCTCATGTTATCCTCTAATGCCAATTTGAGCCTTTTAAAATATTGGAAGCCCTCCCACCAATCAATTGTGTTCCCACAATTTCCTAGCATCATTCATTGCTCTCATTTCACAGATGCTAATACAAAAACACATCCTTTTGTACATAGCAATCATAAATATTTTCCCAAGGTCAGGAATAGTTGTGTCAGGAAAGCCTTATTTTACCAAAGAACAGGATGTCCTGATAAACTTAATATTCTGAGAATTATCATATGTACCTATCAAGGTTCCCATTGTGAAGCCTTTTACTCCCTCCACTGAGAAAGGGGTAAATCCTTGGTCCATCTTCACTGCCTTCTAAGGGATCCAAGTATTAACTCAAGGATTCACAAATTGTGAAAAACAAATATTTATATCACAAGGGAAAAGAAGGAAACTTTAATAATTGAGCATTTTGAAGGCTATTCTGATGTGTTAATCCTAGAGCTATTTCTGCTTTTTTTTTTTTTAAAGATTCTATTTATTTATTTTGATAGAGAGAAAGACAGCAAGAGAGGGAGCACAAGCAGGGGGAGTGGGAGGGGGACAAGCAGGCTTCTCGCAGAGCAGGGAGCCTGATGCGGGGCTCCATCCCAGGACCCCGGGACCATGACCTGAGTCGAAGGCAGTCGCTTAACAACTGACACACTCAGGTGCCCTGAGCTTTTTCTGCTTTGACCATAATTTTTTTTGTTTTGGTTTAGTTTTTTTTGTTTTGTTTTGTTTTGTTTTTGACTTTCATCTTAATGTTTGCTTTTGTCAGCTCTAGAATTTCTGGTTTTCACTATTGGCTGGACTCCTGTGCTAGTCAGTTTTTGGTTGGCTTTATTTTTATTCCTTTTTTTGGTGGTGGGGAAGACATAACTCCTTACCTCAGCCCAAAGCTGATTCTGACCCAAAGGATTTATTTCTAGAGTCTTGTCACTTTTATCAGTATATCTCATGTGTTTACCTGAGAGTGCTCTTACTCTGTGAGAAGTTAGTGGGTGTTTTGTAGACAAACAAACAGACAAAAAACCAGTACCAGTTGTTTTCTACTTCAGTAATCGAAACATAAATTAAATGTAAGAAAAGCAGAAAGGGGCGCCTGAGTGGCTCGGTCGGTTAAGCGTCTGCCTTCGGCTCAGGTCATGATCCCAGGGTCCTGGGATCAAGCCCCACGTCGGGCTCCCTGCTCCACAGGAAGCCTGCTTCTCCCTCTCCCACTCCCCCTGCTTGTGTTCTTGCTCTCGCTGTGTGTGTGTGTCTCTCTCTGTCAATTAGATAAATAAATAAAATCTAAAAAAAAATAAAAAAAAAATAAGAAAGGCAGAAAGCCTATCTCTATAGCTCTTACTATTCACAATAATTTACCTTTCAAAATGAGAAAACCAGGAACTTGCAAGTAGTTGATGTGATTATGACATTCTGTTCCAGAAAAGACTGCCTGACAAAGTGTGGATTTTCCGTAATTCAGAATCAGGCTCAGATCACAGAACTGTCACCTCCCAAGAGTGACTTGTCAGGGACTCTTCGAAGACTGTAGCCTGCAAAGGTTGGGTCCCAGGGACTTTGGAGTCAAATATATTAGTTCAAATTTTTTGAACAGCTGTGATATCCTGAGTATATTCCTTACATGATTGAGATTTGGTTATTTGCTTTATAAACGAGGATCCAAATATCTATCTCAGAACATAGTTGTAAAGTGCTGGGCACTAATAGCCTAATATATACATGAACATGTATAGCAGATAAGATGGAGTAAAAATGGCTGCTTTGATTATCCTGGAAATGATTATAAAGCAGAATTTATAGAAAAACAATATCTGATAAGAGACTCAGAAACTTATAACTTGTAACTCACATGAACCAAATTATATTTAGGAACTTTGTTGTGCAAACATAGAAGAGTAGAGGCAATCAAATCTAGTATGCAACTTTTACATGAGGCAGGTTTGATGACCTAAGGTTCCCATCTCATGAGATGGATATATTTCTATCTAGGACCACACAGGTGGAGACAGACAGGAGGGGCATTCTTTCTTTCTTTTCTTTTTTTTTTCTTTAAATATTTTATTTATTTACTTGAGAGAAAGAGCATGAGCAGGGGTGTGGGGCCGAGGAGAGGGAGAAGCAGGCTCCCAGGGAGCCCCACCCTGGGGCTCGATCCCGGGACCCTGGGATCATGACCTGAGCCGAAGGCAGACACTTAACTGACTGAGCCATCCAGGTGCTCCAAGAAGGGCATTCTTGATCTGAGGTGATCACTGACTGTGACCTTTCAGATCTCTCTGCACCCCTGCTCCCTGACACGTTCTTGTGTTATACTAAGACCTTCAGTGTGGGTCTAAGCATGTTTTGCTGGTCTTTGAATTATGCTCTCATTAAGAGAATGGTATATTTCTTTTCTAATCTATTTTTCAGAAAGCACACTTCTGTTCACACTTATGTGCTAATATAGTTGGGAGACTCAAGATGACAATTCGATTTCTGATTATTCACATATCCAAAGTGTAATGACTAAGGAGTATGTCAGAAGGTTTTCAAATCACATCCACTTAAGCACGAAGGAGTAGCATAGTTGTTAAGTGATGGGTGGGTGAAGAGCTGGGCAGGGCTCAGGGTGGTGGCTGAGGGCCAAACATTTGTGGAAACTGCTTTATGTCACTACAGCCTGGGCACTTAAAGTAAAAAAAAAAGAAAAAAAAAGGTACATTTCTGATCATTGTTTGCCTAAACCTCTTTCTTATGAAAGTAGACCAACATCTTTAGTTTTTTGGGCTTCCCTCTTCCCCCTTAACTCACCCATTGTCAACTTTCCTGGTATATCCAGAATCAAGCCAACTTCCAAAGCTGATTCCCTGAATGCCCAAGGCAAATGTGTTCAGGGTGACTGGTCCACCCAGCTTCCATTTTCAAAAGCTATTTCTGACAGACTACTTTTCATTTTTGCCCCTGCTTCCTGTTGCTACCAGCTGGAGAATGAGAGAAATATAGAGTCACGGAGACTGGGGCATAAAGAAGATATTTCACAGGGGTAATAATTGAATATGAAAATGGCTTTGCCTAAAGAGATTATATTGTTAAGGATTTTCCACATACTCAAAAAATATACATTCTGGAATACTTTCTTGCATATCAGAAACCATTACCATTGTCTGCTTGCATGATTAATGATATATTCTTAAAAAATGGATTCATAAGAATACCCCCTATTTAAGAATATCATCTTATAATTATGTGCCTCTTACCTCTGAAGTGTTTCTCTTCTGCCCCATGGCTTCCCTTCTTCGGTTCTCATTCCTCTGCCATTTCTTTGGCCCCTTCCTCTCTTTGCCCTTTGGCTCCAGCAAGAGCAGTGGGGACTGTGACAAAAACAAATTAATCATGCCTTGAAATGCTGCAACGAGGACAAAGTCAAAACACGTGAACCATAGCTAAATAGTTGAAAGGTATAAGTAAATTTGATGTATCAGGCATTTGGCGAATTGGCTTTTCCACGAATTGGCTTTAGGCAAACTGTCCACTCAGCAAATTGACTTCTAGTGAATTCATCTAGACTCTGGGTGTTCTGAAAAGAGACTGGTGAAGATGTGGAACTTGGAAGAGATTCATTTTTTGCATGTATATTGCTCTGGGGACCAACAGTAAAAGGTAGTTCTGTGCAAGCAATTAGTGGCATGACTCAGGTGATCCCCAGCCTGGAAAGGTAGGTGCTCTAGTTATGTCCGATGCTGATTATCGACCATGACTGAATAGCTCTGTGTTCATTGGGAACCTCACCAATTTTACTGCAGTTAGGAAATAAGGAGAATGAGCCTGGCAAAATTTCTGTGATGTGTTTGACCCAAATCGCTTTTCAAATAATTGGCCACAAAGATTATTAATGTGCTTATTTAATATGCTTGGCATATTTAAAAAATATGAAACATCAGGGGGCGCCTGGGTGTCTCAGTCGGTTGAGCATCCGACTCATAATCTCAGGGTTGTGAGGTCAAGTCCCACATCCAGCTCTGCACTGGGTGTGGAGTTTGCTTAGGATTCTCTCTTTCCCTCTGTCCCTCCCCCCCCACACACCCGCTCACTCTCTCTCGCTCTTTTTCTCTAAAAAAAAAAAAAAAAAATTAAAATTAAAAAAATATGAAGCATTATATGATTCTTGTTTGTTTGGTGGTCCTGGCTGAAATCCCAGCGCTATAGCTCAACTTCAAAGAGTTACCAGGTGTTAAGCATTTTATTTGGTTCTCTTATTCAATCATCACAAGTCTAGAAGGAAAACACTTTTATTACCCCCAGTTTACGAGGGGAAACTGAATTTAGTGAAGTTAATCTGATCATAATCTTTCTGCTAGTATGTAGGGATTCAAAATTGGAACAAAATAGCATGGCTCAGTCTAGACCAGCATTGTCCAGTAAAAATAGAATGGGAACCACACATGTGATTTTATGTCTTCTAGGAGCCACATTTAAAAAGTAAAAAGAAATAAGTGAAATTAATTTAATTTTAGTAGTATATCTTATTTAATCCAGTATGACCAAAATGCTATAATTTTAATATGAAACCTTTATAAAATATTAATGAGATATTTTGTATTCATTTTTTTGTATTAAATCCTTGAAATCCACTGTGTATTTTACATTTACTATACAGTACATCTCAATTCAGAGTAGCCATATTTCAAGGATATTGGAGAATGTTAGTCCTGCTTCTCAAAGAGTGTTCCATGGACCCACAGCATAGCTATTACTCCCAAGCTTGTTAGAAATGCAGGCTTTCACACTTACCCCATTTCTACCAAATCAGAATTTTCCTTCTAATGAGATGTGCAGGAAAATCATGTGCATGTGAAAATTTGACAAGAACAGCTCAAGAGCCCGTGCTTTTCACCATTTTACTGCTGCTGGTCCACAAGGCTCATTTGCTGCCTCACTGCACAAATGGGTATTGAATATCTCCGACATGGCTACTCTGCAAGGTAACATGGATGGTGGTGCTACATTGTGAAAAGTGCATTGGCTTAGGGATAAGGTAGATCACTAGTTGTAATATCTTATGATTGTGCACAACTTTTTAACCACAATAAGCCTTAATGTCTGCATCTGTAACATGGAGATGACATTGACATTGGTTGCCTATTAAGAATCACTCTTCTCTTCTTTGGCTACAGGCCAGGACATTGTCTCCAGGAATAAATGTGTTCCTCAGTCTCCTTGTAACTAAGTTCTCACCAATAAGATTTTAGCCTAAGTGTTCCTTCTAACTTCTGAAAAGATTCTTTAAAGTTTCTGACACAATTGAGAGTTAGATCCCCTTTCCCTTCTTTTCTCTTTCCTTCTGGAAAATGAACATAATAGCTGGAACTCTAGCAGCCATACTGAACCATGGGCTGATCTTGAGAATGGAAGGCACACACAAGGATGGTAAAGCAGAAAGATAAAATGCTCCCAGATTCCTGGCATCCATGCAGTAGAGCATGCATACACACCTAATCGCCTTCTTTGTATTTTTTTTCTGTGTTGACAGGTAAAATATGTTAATATATGTATACCGCCCTAATAGGCAGTAAACATTTTCTTATAGATGTGAGAGACGTGGTACTGGTCCTCAAGGAGCTCAAAATAGAGAGCGGACAATAAAGTAAATAAAAATTAACAATAAACATTTATTTGGCATGCCATGAACTATTTCTTGCCTTGGAAATGCACACATAAGTACCTATCTAGTGGCCTACTAAAATCTGTAATAGTATAATATTATCACTAATGCTAAATATGTCTATGTCTAGGTAAGACTCCTTCCTCGAATTAGAGATGAGATGTTGCCAGTAGCAGTGATGCTTCTTAGTTAAATCTGTCTCTATTAAATTGCTTTAATGTTCTTATGTGGTGTCCGCTACCTTAACAACATTGCCAAGATAGTAAGATTTTGGAATCCCGTACTCTGGATTGCTTCTGGTCATTTAGGAGGAACTATATCTATTTTTTATGATCACTGGCCATAGAAGAAGGAAACAGAGATTTTATTTAGGTACACTTATCATCCAGTTGTTCATTTTGAAGTGAAGGATATCGTGGGCGTGAACTCTTAGAGTACGTGCTGGGAAATGACATAGAAAACAGGATCTGTCTACTTCATAAAGTCTCAGAAGTATTAGGAGAGGAGACATATAAGTATTTCAGGGGTAAAAAAATGTGTGTGTGCAGTTTTAGACTATATATTCAAAATATGTGAAAGAAGATGCTGTGCCCCCCAAACGCTTTCCTAATATAAAATACAAAATACCTTCTTGATGGAGAGTCAGAAAAGACACAATGATTTCAAAACAAGAATATAGTCCCTTTAGGAGGCCATACCATAAAATTTGAAGGGGGAGGTCTAAGGTTTTTTAATTGAGGAAATAGGTTAAAACAGTTGAAGTATTGATCAAGATGTTTTGTAGCTTCAAAAATGACAAAAATAACTAGCGCCAAAGAATCAACCCTGTATTGATGCTGGCAGTTTGGGAGGATAAACATGTGGAGTTACACACCTTCGGGGGGCGCCATGCACAGCATAGTCTGGAGGGAATGCTGCCTCCAGGAATGATACAGTATCAGTCAGCACCATGCAGGTGCCCAGGGACCTTAGATGTCTCTCTTCAATACGCAGACTGAGAATACAAGGAGGGAACAGTTTTCATATGTGAGACTGAGTTTCTTTCAGCTGTAAAATGAGAATAAGAAAACTTACCTCTCAAGCCTCCTCCAGGTTGTTCTATAGAGATGAAGGCTTTTAAGAACAGCAGTGTGCCCTCAACCTGGAGGTAACATCATTCATAGAAATGATGATGTGACTTGGTCATTGAAAAGGAGAACACGAAAGAGACACTGGGGTTACTGAAGGGAGGGCAGGTCCCATGTCCTGTGGGGTAAGTTGTGACCCAGAGTTAAGACAGGGAAGTGTCATAGTCACTGCGGCAGACACCCCACACTCCACCCACATCCCAAGATCCCTTTTACTCAGCATCCTTGCTCCGGCTTCTGTGTGCCCTTGCTCCCAATGGGGGGCTCCTACAGCTCCCTTCTGAGGATGCCCCTTAGGCTAATGGCATCATCTTTCCACTTTGCATGGAAATTTGGAGGTGCTTAGGAGAGGATAATCTCTAGGGAAGGCCCCCACCCTAGGACTGACTCTTGCAGTTGTATGAAAGCCTACCTCTCCTGCCTTGAGGCCAGCAAATGGTGTTCTATAACTTGGTCTCCAGAGTTCTTGCAGGCTTAGGTTGAGGCTGAGGCTTTGCCTGAAGTCACATGCTCACTTGGACTCTTCTTTTCCCTGTCCTGCTTCCTCCTGCCCTTACTAGTTTCTCCTAGAAGCTTCCTTAATAAGCCACTAGCACATGAGTGCATGTCTCAGAGGCTGCATCTAGAGAACTGGATCGGACACAAACATCCACCAAGGAGAGGCATGTTTAGAATGGGCCCCGGGGGTGATGTGATGATGACGGAATGTTCCCACTCGCTAAGAATCCAGTGTTGGAGATCTCTGGATAAGTGAATGTCAATTTCAAAAGCAAGCCCATTCTGCCACAAAATCAGGATGCTCCCATAAAATTTGATTCATTTTTAGGTTACTGATTTAGGGATCTCTATATAAAGTTACAGGCTAGAAAGAAAATCTAATTGCTTACACAATCCAGATGTCACCTGGAGCCTGCTGCACAGGACAATTAGGTTAAACTTGGTTTGAACCCCAAGTCCAAGGCCTGAGAAAGTGAAGCCCGGCCAGCTGTCTCTGCATGAGTCAGGCCCCACTTCCATGTGCTTCTCGTCTTTTCCTTTCACTCACATCATTCCCCTCTGATAATTTCAGCAGTCTCAGTGGCTTTTGAATTATTGGAGAAAATGGAGTCACAGACTTTGTGGAATACCTCAGAAATAAACACAACCATAGCAGAGATCTTGCAAACTAAAAAAAAGGAAAGAAAAAGAAAAAAGGGAAGAAAAAGACTGCCTAGAATAGAATATGGAGCGGAGAGCTAATAGCACCTCTTGGTGAGAGCAGAGGTGGTATCCATTTGTTCCGCACATAGCTTTGTTTTATCTCTGAATATTTGCAAGTTGAAAGTTACTAAGTAGAGGGACGTATTTTAGGTAAAAATGAAGAATTCCAGACCAAGAGCATAAGTGCATGCTATATATCATATATATGTATATAGATACAGACAGATATGAAGGAAATATTCCAAAATGTAAAGGTGGCTCTAACTTTTGAGGTGATGAATGATTTCAAATGCTTTCCTTTTTATCGAGGTAGAGCATAGAGTAAACTGTGTCACTTAATTCATATTTTAAGCATGTATTCCCCATGTCACCATTACCCAGATCAAGATATAAAACATGTTGAGAAACCCAAAAGTTCCCATTGTGTCTCTTTTGGTCAATACCACCCCCCTACATTCCTCTACACCCCCCGAGAGGGCTAGTCTCTGATTTTTATCATCTTAGGCAATGTTTCACCTCGATATACTTGTGTTTCATATTTTGAGGATTTTCCATTGTGAACATGGATTGTTTTAATAATTACTGCTTAAAGAAAAGTCAACAAAAGGGTAGTTTATCTAACAGCCTAGGTGTCTCATATTAATGAAGAAGGTGATTTCTAGAAATTCCAAAGTACAGGCCACTAGCAAGGAGAAGCCTACGACAGTAGGATATATTTGCCAGTGGGGTAAAGGGAGCAGAAGGGGGTTCATAGCAAAAGGGGTCTCGTTGTTGAACAAGGCCTGAATTTAGCTCCTGTGCTTTTGCTGTGAGGAGGGGTATCAGGGCTGTGATCCATGGTCTCATCACTCATCACTCTTACAGAACTTTCGCTTTCTAAGCAGTAAAATGGGATTACAGGTTTTAAGAATCTGACTCTCACCAATGCAGTTCAGACCCATGTATTTCCAGACCACCGTTATTCAATTCAAGAATTTGATGTTCCTGAGGAGAGGCAAATTATTGCCTCTGAAGAGCTTCACTGGCAAAAAGGAGCACCGCACTGCTAGGGTGGTTCACTAACTATTTTCAAGTCTGTGCTAGAGTCTAAAGCAGCCAGACTGAGAGAATCTTCATTACATCTGTAAAGCCCTTCAATTTGGAAGGGGATCTGGTGATGAGGAAGTAACTATCTTGCCACAATTGAAAATATTCTTCAAAGTACCTTCTCTTGAAGGTTTCAAAGTTGTGAAGAATTTCTTAGACTCTGAGGAAAGATTTTTAAAAAATGGCCTTTTGCTGTCCTGCCACCATTTTCGAACTTGTGACAGTTCTTTTTTTTTTAATAATTTTATTGTTTTGTTAATCACCATACATTACATCATTAATTTTTTATGTTGTGTTCCATGATTCATTGTTTGTGCATAACACCCAGTGCTCCATGCAGAACGTGCCCTCTTTAATACCCATCACCAGGCTGACCCATCCCCCTACTCCCCCCAGAACCCTCAGTTTGTTTTTCAGAGTCCATCGACTCTAATGGTTCGTCTCCCCCTCTGACTTACTCCCCTTCATTCTTCCCCTCCTGCTATCTTCTGCTTTTTTTTTCTTAACATATATTGCATTGTTTCAGAAGTACAGACCCGTAATTCATCAGTCTTGTACAATTCACAGTGCTCACCATAGCACGTACCCTCCCCAATGTCTATCACCCAGACACCCCATCCCTCCCACCCCCCACCACTCCAGCAACCCTCAGTTTGTTTCCTGAGATTAAGAATTCCTCATATCAGTGAGGTCATATGATACATGTCTTTCTCTGATTGACTTATTTCACTCAGCATAACACCCTTCAGTTCCATCCACGTCGTTGCAAATGGCAAGATCTCATTCCTTTTGATGGCTGCATAATATTCCATTGTGTATATATACCACTTCTTCTTTTTTTTTTTTTTAAGATTTTATTTATTTATTTGAGAGAGATAGAATGAGAGTTAGAGAGCACAAGAGGGAAGAGGGTCAGAGGGAGAAGCAGACTCCCCGCCGAGCAGGGAGCCCGATGTGGGACTCGATCCCGGGACTCCAGGATCATGACCTGAGCCGAAGGCAGTTGCTTAACCAAATGAGCCACCCAGGTGCCCCCCACTTCTTCTTTATCCATTCATCTGTCGATGGACATCTTGGCTCTTTCCACAGTATGGCTATTGTGGACATTGCTGCTATAAACATTGGGGTGCATGTACCCCTTGGATCCCTACATTTGTATCTTTGGGGTAAATACCCAGTAGTGCAATTGCTGGATCATATGGTAGCTCTATTTTCAACTGTTTGAGGAACCTCCATACTGTTTTCCAGAGTGGTTGCACCAGCTTGCATTCCCACCAACAGTGTAGGAGGGTTCCCCTTTCTCCGCATCCCCGCCAACATCTGTTGTTTCCTGACTTGTTAAATTTAGCCATTCTGACGGGTGTGAGGTGGTATCCCTTTGAGGTTTTGATTTGGATTTCCCTGATGCCGAGCGATGCTGAGCACTTTTTCATGTGTCTGTTGGCCATTTGGATGTCTTCTTTGGAAAAATGTCTGTTCATGTCTTCTGCCCATTTCTTGATTGGATTATTTGTTCTTTGGGTGTTGAGTTTGATAAGTTCTTTATAGATTTTGGATACTAGCCCTTTATCTGATATGTCATTTGCAAATATCTTCTCCCATTCTGTCGGTTGTCTTTTGGTTTTGTGGACTGTTTCTTTTGCCGTGCAAAAGCTTTTTATCTTGATGAAATCCCAATAGTTCATTTTTGCCCTGGCTTCCCTTGCCTTTGGCAATGTTTCTAGGAAGAAGTTGCTGCAGCTGAGGTCGAAGAGGTTGCTGCCTGTGTTCTCCTTTGGGATTTTGATGGACTCCTGTCTCACGCTTAGGTCTTTCAACCATTTGGAGTCTATTTTTGTGTGTGGTGTAAGGAAATGGTCCCGTTTCATTCTTCTGCATGTGGCTGTCCAATTTTCCCAACACCATTTGTTGAAGAGACTGTCTTTTTTCCATTGGACATTCTTTCTTGCTTTGTCAAAGATGAGTTGACTTTAGAGTTGAGGGTCCATTTCTGGGCTCTCTATTCTGTTCCATTGATCTATGTGTCTGTTTTTGTGCCAGTACCATACTGTCTTGATGATTACAGCTTTGTAATAGAGCTGGAAGTCCAGAATTGTGATGCCGCCAGCTTTGCTTTTCTTTTTCAATATTCCTCTGGCTATTCGGGGTCTCTTCTGGTTCCATACAAATTATAGGATTATTTGTTCCATTTCTTTGAAAAAGGTGGATGGTATTTTGATGGGGATTGCATTGAATGTGTAGATTGCTCTAGGTAGCACTGACATCTTCACAATGTTTGTTCTTCCAATTCATGAGCATGGAACGTTTTTCCTTTTCTTTGTGTCTTCTTCAATTTCTTTCATGAGCATTTTATAGTTTTCTGAGTACAGATCCTTTGCCTCTTTGGTTAAATTTATTCCTAGGTATCTTATGGTTTTGGGTGCAATTGTAAATGGGATCGACTCCTTGATTTGTCTCTCTTCTGTCTTGTTGTTGGTGTATAGGAATGCCACTGATTTCTGTGCATTGATTTTATATCCTGCTACTTGACTGAATTCCTATATGAGTTCTAGCAGTTTTGGGGTGGAGTCTTTTGGGTTTTCCACATACAGTATCATATCATCTGCAAAGAGTGAGAGTTTGACTTCCTCTTTGCCTATTTGGATGCCTTTGATTTCTTTTTGTTGTCTGATTGCTGTGGCTAGGACTTCTAATACTATGTTGAATAGCAGTGGTGAGAGTGGACATCCTTGCCGCGTTCCTGACCTTAGGGGAAAAGCTCTCAGCTTTTCCCCATTGAGAATGATACTCGCTGTAGGTTTTTCATACATGGCTTTTATGATATTGAGGTATGTACCCTCTATCCCTATACTCTGAAGAGTTTTGATCAAGAAAGGATGCTGTACTTTGTCAAATGCTTTTTCTGCATCTATTGAGAGATCATATGATTCTTGTTCTTTCTTTTGTTAATGTATTGTATCACATTGATTGATTTGTGGATGTTGAACCAACCTTGCAGCCCAGGGATAAATCTGGGTCATGGTGAATAATCCTTTTAATGTACTGTTGGATCATGTTGGCTAGTATTTTGGTGAGAATTTTTGCACCCATGTTCATCAAGGATATTGGTTTGTAATTCTCCTTTTTGATGGGGTCTTTGTCTGGTTTTGGGATCAAGGTAATAGTGGCCTCCTAAAATGAGTTTGGAAGTTTTCCTTCCATTTCTATTTTTTGGAACAGTTTCAGGAGAATACGTATTCATTCTTCTTTAAATGTCTGATAGAATTCCTGTGGGAAGCCATCTGGCCCTGGGCTTTTGTTTGTTGGGAGATTTTTGATGACTGCTTCAATTTCCTTAGTGGTTATAGGTCTGTTCAGGTTTTCCATTTCTTCCTGGTTCAATTTTGGTAGTTGATACATCTCTAGGAATGCACCCATTTCTTCCAGGTTATCTAATTTTCTGGCATAGAGTTGTTCATAATAGGTTCTTATAATTGTTTGTATTTCTTTGGTGTTGGTTGTGATCTCTCCTCTTTCATTCATGATTTTGTTGATTTGGGTCATTTCTATTTTCTTTTTGATAAGTCTGGCCTGGGGTTTATCAATCTTCTTAATTCTTTCAAAGAACCAGCTCCTAGTTTTGTTGATCTGTTCTACTGTTCTTTTGGTTTCTAGTTCATTGATTTCTGCTCTGATCTTTATTATTTCTCTTCTCCTGCTGGGTTTTGGCTTTATTTGCTGTTCTTTCTCCAGCTCCTTTAGGTGTAGGGTTAGGTTGTGTATTTGAGACCTTTCTTGTTTCTTGAGAAAGGCTTGTATTGCTATATACTTTCCTCTCAGGACTGCCTTTGCTGTGTCCCAAAGATTTTGAACAGTTGTGTTTTCATTTTCATTGGTTTCCATGAATTTTTTTAATTCTTCTTCAATTTCCTGGTTGACCCATTCATTCTTTAGTAGGATGCTCTTTAGCCTCCATGTATTTGAGTTCTTTCCGACTTTCCTCTTCTGATTGAGTTCTAGTTTCAAAGCATTGTGGTCTGAAAATATGCAGGGAATGATCCCAATCTTTTGGTACCAGTTGAGACCTGATTTCTGACCTAGGATGTGATCCATTCTGGAGAATGTTCCATGGGCACTAGAGAAGAATGTGTATTCTGTTGCTTTGGGATGGAATGTTCTGAATATGTCTGTAAAGTCCATTTGGTCTAGTGTATCATTTAAAGTCTTTATTTCCTTGTTGATCTTTTGCTTAGATGATCTGTCCATTTCAGTCAGGGGGGTGTTAAAGTCCCCCACTATTATTGTATTGTTGTCAATGTGTTTCTTTGCTTTTGTTATTAATTGCCTTATATAATTGGCTGCTCCCACGTTAGGGGCATAGATATTTACAATTGTTAGATCTTCTTGTTGGATAGACCCTTCAAGTAGGATATAGTGTCCTTCTTCATCTCTTATTGCAGTCTTTTTTTAAAATCTAGTTTGTCTGATATAAGGATTGCCACCCCAGCTTTCTTTTGGTGTCCATTAGCATGGTAAATGGTTTTCTACCCCCTCACTTTCAATCTGGGGGTGTCTTTGGGTCTATAATGAGTCCCTTGCAGACAGCATATTGATGGGTCTTGTTTTTTAATCCGATCTGATAGCCTGTGTCTTTTGATTGGGGCATTGAGCCCATTTACATTCAAGGTAGCTATTGAAAGGTATGAATTTAGTGCCATTGTATTGCCTGTAAGGTGACTGTGACTGTATATTGTCTGTGTTCCTTTCTGATCTATGCTGCTTTTAGGCTCTCTTTTTGCTTGGAGGACCTCTTTCAATATTTCTTGGAGGGCTGGTTTTGTGTTTGCAAATTCCTTTAGTTTTTGTTTGTCCTGGAAGTTTTTTATCTCTCCTTCTATTTTCAATGACAGCCTAGCTAGCTATAGTATTCTTGGCTGCATATTTTTCTCGTTTAGTTCTCTGAAGATCTCATGCCAGTCCTTTCTGGCCTGCCAGGTCTCTGTGGATAGTTCTGTTGCCAGTCTAATGTTTCTACCATTGTAGGTTACATATCTCTTCTCCCGAGCTGCTTTCAGGATTTTCTCTTTGTCTCTGAGACTCCTAAGTTTTACTATTAGATGTCGGGGTGTTGACCTATTTTTATTGATTTTGAGAGGGGTTCTCTGTGCCTCCTGGATTTTGATGCCTGTTTCCTTCCCCACATTAGGGAAGTTCTCTGCTATAATTTGCTCCAATATACCTTCTGCCCCTCTCTTTCTCTCTTCTTCTTCTGGGATCCCAATTCTTCTAATGTTGTCTCGTCTTACCGTATCACTTATCTCTCGAATTCTGCCCTCATGATCCAGTAGTTGTTTCTCTCTCTTTTTCTCAGCCTCTTTATTTTCCATCATTTGGTCTTCTATATCGCTGATTCTCTCTTCTGCCTCATTTATCCTAGCAGTTAGTGCCCCCACTTTTGATTGCACCTCATTAATAGCCTTTTTGATTTTGACTTGGTTAGATTTTAGTTCTTTTATTTCTCCAGAAAGGGTTTCTCTAATAACTTCCACGCTTTTCTCAAGCCCAGCTAGTATCTTTAAAGTCATGATTCTGAACTCTAGGTCCGACATCGTACTAATGTCAGTATTGAGTAGGTCCCTGGAAGACGGTACTACCTCTTGTTCTTTTTGCTGAGGTGATTTTTTTTCTTCTTGTCATTTTGTCCAGAGGAGAACAGATGAATGAGAGAACAGAATGCTAACAGGTTAACAACATCTCCAGCAGATATACTCTATACAAATCAGAAAAGACCTGAAACCAGGGGACAAGAAAGGGAAAGAAAGAAGAGGAAAAAGAAAAAGATAAAAACAAACAAAAACAGAACAAAACAAAAAAAAAACCAGAATATGATCAAATATGATCAGGCTAGTGCATAGATCAGTGCCACACACTAGCTTTTGGGCATATTTTGGTCTGTTAGAAGAAAGTGCCTGCTAAAATTTTAAAGGAAGAAAGACTTATATAAGTCCAAAATAAGGGTTGATACAATGAAGGGATGGCAGATGACTGTAAAGATGAAAATTATAAAAGATTTTATAAAAGGAATTGATAAGATAAGAAGTTGTTTTTAAAACGAAAGAAGAAGATTTAAAATGAAAAAGAAAAAAGAAAAAAAAAAGGGAGAGAATGTGATCAGGCAGGAGAATAGAACAAAGCCATACACTAGTGATTTAGGGTGTATTTTGATCTGTTAGAAGAAATTGTATCTCAAAATTTTAAAGAGAGAACAACTTATGTATATATGCCAAAAATAAGGGTAACTACTATGAAGGGATAAAAATATGACCCTAAAAATGAAAAATAAAAAATGTTTTTTTTAAAAAAGGGATTGATAAGATGTTGTTTGAAAAAGGGAAAAAGAAAAATAAAAAAAAAACAGTTAAAAAATTAACTTTGAAAAACTAATGAATTATTGTAAAAAAGCCATGAATTCTCCGTGCAGTATTCCCCTAGCGCTGGAGTTCTCCCGTTCCCCTTGATCGGTAAACTTGGTCTTGGCTTGCTGGCTGTTCGTGGTGATCTTCTGGGGGAGGTTCCTGTTGCCGTGGTTCCCAAATGTCTTTGCCGGAGGCGGAATTGCCCTGCCCTTGTGAGTCTGGGCTAAGCAAGTTGCTCCGGTTTGCTCTCAGGAGTTTTTGTTCCCTGCAAGCTCTCGGTACAGCTTTGGAGGACCAGGGTGAAAATGGTGGCCTCCCAATCTCCACCCGGAGGAGCTGAGAACTCGGGGCCCCGCTCCTCAGTGTGCCCCCAGAGAAAAGCGGTCACTCCCGTCTCTCCGGTCTCTGGCCGCACTCCGTGCTCACCCAGCCTGTGACCAAGCGTTTCTATGTCTGGCACCCGACCCCGTGTGGAGTCTCCAAACCCAGCAGATCCCTGCGGTGCGCTTCCGCGCCGCTCCTCCCAGGGGAGGAAGGGGAGTCTCCCCGGCTCTGCCGCTTGTTGGGTCCCTGCTGGAGGAGCAGTGGCCTGACTGGGCCGCGGATCACAGTTTATGGCAACCCCGAGCTGAGAGCCCGCGCCTCGGCTCCGTCTCTGCAGCCGGCTTCCCCCGCTCCGATACCTGGGAGCTCTGCCGCACTCAGGCATCCCCGGTCTTTCTGTGACCCCGAGGGTCCTGAGACCACACTGTCCCGCGAGGGTTCCACCCCCCACTTAGCCACTGGAGCAACGTCCTTCAGTGGAGCTGGCTTCTAAAAGTTCCGATTTTGTGCTCTGCGGCTCTAGCACTTGCCAGAAGCAGCCGACGGAGGCCCCCTCCTCCGCCGTCTATCCTCCCGAATATTGCCTTGGATTCACTTCTCCACACGTCCTACCTTCCAGAAAGTGGTCGCTTTTCTGTTCAGAGTGTTGTTACCCTTCTTATCTTCGATCTCCTGTTGAGTTCGTAGGTGTTCAGAATGGTTTGATCCCTATCCAGCTGAATTCCTGAGACCAGACAAAATCCAGGTCTCCTACTCCTCCGCCATCTTGCTCCGCCCTATAACCGAACTTGTGACAGTTCTTAAATAGGAGATTTTGCGCTGGTTCCTGGGGGCATTTTATATTAAGATCGTTCATTTGTCCCTGCATTTTAGAGGCAGAAGAGGAAAAGTATGGTTTCTGGGATAACAAGAAAACAAATTATTTAGTAAGTCCCATATTAGCACCTTGGCTTTGGAAATTACATATCATAGCTTGAAATTTACTGTCACCCTTTTTTTTTTAAAGATTTTATTTATTTATTTGAGAGAGAGAGAATGAGAGATAGAGAGCACGAGAGGGAAGAGGGTCAGAGGGAGAAGTAGACTCCCTGCTGAGCAGGGATGTGGGACTCGATCCCGGGACTCCAGGATCATGACCTGAGCCAAAGGCAGTCACTTAACCAACTGAGCCACCCAGGCGCCCCCCATCACCCTTTTTAATATGATGTGAAACAATATTTGAAAGTGAGAATAAACAAGAGATTTGGAGTCAAGCAAGGCCCAGTTCAAATCACATGGAAAATTATCTCAGACAAATTGCATTTAGTCAGCACCTAAGCCTAACAGATTTATTTTTTTCAGCTGTAAATCAGATATAATTCAATTTTCTTGCAGAATTATTGTGGGGATTAAATTAAAAAAAAAAACAGAAAAAATCTAAAGCATCAAACGGACATTCTAGAAATGTCGATTTCATCTCTCTCTATCTTTAATGAAATAACATAAGGAAGCAATATCCAAGGAAGTAGAAGAGTAATAAATTGAGGAACAGATATTTTTTATTTAGGCACAACGGGTTATCAAAACTCATGGATCTTCCATATACTTGCTGTGCAACCTTGGACAGGTTACTTACCATCTCTGATCTATGGTATACTCATTTAGAAAAAAAGATTGGGATTAATTACTAATTTTGTAGGTTAAGAGAATTAAATAGTATGAATGCCTATAAAGTTCTTAGCCAATGCCTCACACTTAGGAAAAAAATCAATAAAAAGCAGTTTTTGTTATTTACATTAGACTTTAGCTGCTATGACATTATTCACACAAGTGGAGAGGGGATACTAATATTTTCATATTACATTAAATGAAATTCTTATATAGAAATATAATGATTTATCACAATCTGAGAACATTCCTTAAGGATGATGCTAGAACCCGAGACACAGTATTCAAAACCCTTGCTCAGTGTTTACCCCATTGACTCCTTGGAATTACATTTCCTTCTTTTTTGTTTGTGTTTGTGGGTTTTTTTTTGTTTGTTTGTTTGTTTGTTTGTTTTGAGAGAGAGAGAGCAGGAACAATGAGGGGAGAGAGATGAAGGGGGGCAGAAATCTGAGCATGGAGCCCGATGTGGGGCTCGATGCCAGGACCCTGAGATCATGACCCAAGCCAAAATCAAGAGTCAGATGCTTAACTGACTGAGCCACCCAGGGGCCCCTGGACTTACATTTACTTCTTAATTTGGCATCGTCTCATTAAGAATCTCTTGTTTGAGTAAGGACACAGAATTCTTAATGTTATCTGGAAATAGGTATTTCTATATAGAACGAAACTCTTTAGAATCATTCCTAAATGTGCAAGTCTGTAATGTGTTCAGTATCGAGGAGGGGAAACCTTTGTGTTGTTAAATCATAAAGGGAAATTAAAGGTCCAGTGAGGAAGACAATGGAGATAGCATCCAGTTCCAAAGGCAAACATTGTGTCCTCTACTCTTGAAATGCCTTTATTAAGAGAAGGTTCATTCATACATCCATTATCACTCATTAGAATCAATTTGTCTTTTGGTGAACTATGTAAGACAGTATTTTCTACAATTCATAAAAACATCTTATTCTCTCTTTCGGCACAGATCAGTTCATGATCTGAGAGAATGAATATTTCAATAATATATCTAGCCTTATAACTGTGTTTTGTTTTGTTTTAAGTAGACTATTTTTAGAGCAGTTTTAGGTTCATAGCAACATTGAGCAGAAAGTATAGTCTGCCCCATTATCAACACTGTGTTCTACAATGCTACATCTGTACAATCTATGAACCTACACTGACAAATCATTATCACCCGAAGTCCATAGTTAAATTAGTGTTCACTGTTGGTGTATAAACAGTGGGTTTTGACAAATGCGTAATGATATGTATCCACTATTGTGGTATCACGTCTCACTGCTCTAAAAATCCCCAGTGTTCTCCCCAGTTATCCCTCCCTCCCCTCTAACTCTTGGCAATAACTATATTTTCACAGTCAACAGTGTACCTTTTCCAGAATATCATAGGGTTGGAATTATATAGTAAGTAGCCTTTTCAGTTTCACTTTTTTCACTTAGTAATATGTATTTAAGTTTCTTCCATGTCTTTTCCTGTCTTGACAGCTCATTTCTTTTTAGTGCTGAAAAATATTTCATTGTTTGGACATTCCACAGTTTATTTATCAGCTCACCTCCTGAAGGACATCTTTGTTGCTTCCAAATTTTGGCAACTATGAATAAAGCTTTTATAAATATCCAGGTGCAGGTTTTTGTATGGACATAAGTTTTTCAGGTCATTTGGGTAAATACCAAGGAATGAAATTGCTGGATTGTGTAAGAATATCTTTAGTTTTGTAAGAAACTACCAAACTGTCTTCAAAGTGACTATACCATTTGGTATTCTCACCAGCAAGGAATGAAAGTTCCAGTTGCTCCATATCCTCACGAGCATTTGGTGTTGTCAGTACTTGTCTAGAATATGTCTTCATGTCAGTTGTTCATATCAGTTTTCCTTTTTCTTAATTAACGTTTTTTAAAGATTTTATTTATTTATTTGACAGAGAGAAAGAGCAAGCAAGAGAGCACAAACAGGGGGAAGGGCAGAGAGAGAGAGGGAGAGGGAGAAGTAGATTCTCTGCTGAGAAGGGAGTCCAACATGGAGCTCGATCCCAGGACCCCGGGATCATGACCTGAGCTGAAGGCAGATGCTTAACCAATGGAGCCACCCAGGCGCCCCTCAGTTTTCTTTTTAATTTACTTATTTAGTTTTCCACTCATTTCAGGAATATATTCTATTATTACATCATGATATTTTCCCTTTCATTTTTTTGGGTTTTCTTTTTTAAGGACATCATATTTTTGGTGGACACCTTTATCCACTATGATATCTATTTTCTTTTCTGTAATTATTATTAATATATCAGTCTTTTTTCCTCTGCATTCTATATTTTATCTTTAGTTTTTTTCTCTTTGTCAGCAGTTTGGTTGTCATCCATGCTTATTTATTTGTTTGTCTAAAAATATGTATCTAATTTATTTGTAACTGTGAAATTTTTGTCCTCAATTTTTTTCTTCAACACTGAAATCTCCATCTTAATCTCATCTTGTTCATTTTTTCTTTCTCTGTATTTTCCTCTTATCTTCAAACCCTTATTTCTTAACTTCATGGTCTTATTTAGTTTATTTATAGCCCAAAGCAACTTCTAGGAACTTTTCCTTTTTTATGAAGGCTTATGTTTTCTTCCAGGAGAGTATTCGTCTATCTTTGCCATATTGTAGGTCTATTCCTCATTATTTTATTGCACATGCTTGGAGAGATGCATTATACCCCCTTCTCTTTTTTTTTTTTTCTCTCTTATACTGGATAGTAGTGTCTGGGTTTAAAGCAGAGTGGGTGAATTATCAGTGACTCCCTTTCCAATCCAGTTGAAAACTGTTTTTATTTTTTTATAATTTAAAATTTAAACATATTGTTTATGTAGCATGAGGGGTGGAATAGTGTGGGAAGCAGTGGGGTGCTGGAGCCTGCTCATACCAACCATGAGAATAGGTTATTAAATTTTCATTTATGAGACAGTTGTTAAGAAAATATGGCAATTGCTAAAAATTAAATTATGTTAGTTTACATACAAATATATTACATTAAAAACACAAGTACACATCCTCAAAACTCATCTTTCCTTATGACTTTATTTTACTATTACCCATGCTATTGAGGTTATTTTGCATTCAACGACCTCACATTTATTGCTTGAAATTGGCCATGATCAGAGTTTTTACATGAGGGAAATTGGCAAATGTTACACATCAGGCCCTGACTTATTTTTTTATTTTTTTATTTTCTGACAATCTAGACTCAGTGAGGTGATGAAGAGAATATTAATAATGCAGGTGAAATTTAAATGTGTTGTGTCTTTTGCCATTACATTATGATTAGCACAATTAATAGAGAAAATATATTTCAGTATTTAGAAACTACTATCTCATTCAGAGAGAAGTTGTTCACTTTATTTACAAATGAAAAATATCTTTGTGGTTTCACTTTATTCCTATTTAATAAAATAAAGAAAAATATCAATGAACAGTCCTGTGGGAAATATATTCATTTATTAATTGCAACCTTAGTCTGGTCATGGGTACAAGAGTTCAGCAAAATTCAGCAAAAATATAATATGAGAATCAATTGACTCTGGAATATATGGCGTAATTTATTATTACTTGTAAATAATAATTGTAAATATATTATTTTAATTTTTTTAAAGATTTATTTCTTTATTTTAGAGGGAGAGAGGGCACACACAAGTGGAGGGGAGGGGCAGAGGGAGAGAGAGAGAATCTCAAGCAGACTCCCCACTGAGCATGGAGCCTGGGGGGGCTCCATCTCATGACCCTGAGATCATGACCTGAGCTGAAATCAAGAGGATGCTTACCTGACTGAGCCACCAGGCGCCCCATCAATTTATCATTTTTAATATGTTATATATCCTTCATATCAATACAAATTTTATAAACATGTATGTGTTATATATTATAGAAATATATATATATATATATATTTTACATATATGTATTTATGGGGTTAGATGCACCTTTATTAGTGAACCTAAGTGTTGATCTTGCTTCTCATAACCAAGTTTATTTGCCTCTGTTGGACTGTATCCTGGGGTAATATTCAAAATATTGAACAACCTGAAAGACAAGCACTCACTAATCAAAACAGAACCACTGGATATTAGCCATAGCATCCTGCTCCCATAGAAGGGTACTTTTAGGACTGAAATTTTTTTTTTTCCAATTTACTCTGAGGCCCTGGAGCTTTCCATTCAGTTAGTGAGTCAGCCAGGTTATTCTTTTATCCCATTTTCAATACTCTGTCCTCAGTAATCATTACCACTCTCTCTCCTTGCCCTGCTCTCGCCATGAAACAGGAAGAACTTCATGAGCATCTCCTCCCCGGCTGCCTGCTCCTCTGAAGATTTTACTGCAGTCCTCTCCTCCTTCCCCTTCTCCTCTTCCTTCTTCCTCTTCTCTCCTTCTCTTTCTCCTTCTTGTCATCTCTGTCTAAATCTCTATATAATTGCCAGAGACAACTAGAGTGGGAAATTATTCCCAATTTGTCCAAAAGGCAAAATAATTCTTTTGCCTTTCTATTTTCCTCTCTTTCTTCTAAAGTTAAAACCTCCAAAGCTTGTCTGTACCTCTGCTTGGACTCAGAGGTGGTCAGGGTGGAGTTTTTGTGGAAATTGTTACTTCTCCTTCTGGAGCTGACGATAGTAACTGTCCTTCCACTTCTTTCCGAGTTGGATATGTGTTTTAAGAGTTTCATGTGTTTGTGTGAGTGTGGATGTGTGTGTTGGGGAAGAGGGAGGGACATATTTGCCTTCCTTTCTTCTTGCATTGCCCCTTGCATGGCTTCTGTGGAAGGCAGGCTTTGGAGTTGCTTGGATGCTTGCCAGGTCCAGTATATTAGCTTTCTATTACCAAATAAGACAGTACTACAAACATTCATGTTTGTTATCTTACAGTGTCCATGAGGCAGGAAACAGGGCTTTGTTGGATCCACCACTCATCACCGGAGAGCTTGGAAAATGTTCATTTTATAAATAAATTGGCAGACTTAATTTTTTTTAAGATTTTATTTATTTATTTGAGAGAGAGAGAATGAGAGATAGAGAGCACGAGAGGGAAGAGGGTCAGAGGGAGAAGCAGACTCCCTGCTGAGCAGGGAGCCCGATGTGGGACTCGATCCCGGGACTCCAGGATCATGACCTGAGCCGAAGGCAGTCACTTAACCAACTGAGCCACCCGGGCGCCCTTAATTTCTTTGTGGTTGTGTGACTGACCTCCCCCTTTTTTACTAGCTCCCAGCCAGGGACCACTCTTAGGGACCCAGAAGCCATTCTCAGGCCCTCTGCCCCCAAGCTCTGTAGACAGTTTGCAATATGGCTGCTCCTTTTCATCAAGCCAGCAGGAGCTCTTGTTTCTGATATTTCTCCTTCTTCCACTTGATTAAATCACGTCAGTCCAGGGGCACCTGGGTGGCTCAGTCGTTAAGCATCTGCCTTCAGCTCAGGTCATGATCCCAGGGTCCTGGGATAGAGCCCTACATCGGGCTCCCTGCTCAGTGGGAAGCCTGCTTCTCCCTCTCCCACTCCCCCTGCTTGTGTTCCTTCTCTTGCTGTGTCTCTCTCTGTCAAATAAATAAATAAAATCTTTAATCAATCAATCAATCAATCAGGTCAGTCCAGGATAATCTGTCTTTTGATTAACTCTAAGTCAACTGGTTAGTAACCTAATCACAAGTGTGATAGTCCACGATATTTATAAGTTCTACCCATACTTACTTAAGGGGGCGGGGATCATTAGATAAGGCATGTGTGTACATCAGGGGCTGGGAATTTGGGGGGCCCTTTTATAATCCTGTCTATCATACTCAGCCTTGCCAATTATTAATACGGTCAATCTTTCTTACTGGCAACCAACTTATTCTATATTCTTATGATTGCCCCTAGTCTATTTTAGCTGGATTTTTTTATTTGTTTGCTTGCTTGTTTTTCCTCTTGGGCTATAAGAAAAGGAAGATTCTGAGGTTTGGCTATACTGTGCTATTTTAATCTTAAGTAAATAACCGCTTCTATTTATTATTTGCTATATTTTAATGTTCTCAGTACTTTTTGCATATAATGGAGTAATATTTATGCAATACCTCTTGATGGATTTTTTATAATCCCTTTTATTTCCTCCTTCTGCACCCCTTGGCAAATTTACACCTTAGTCATGAAGAGAAGAAAAGGGGGTTCACCTTAGAATAAAGAATCCCAAGGAAGGCATGATGTAGGGAGAACTCTCAGAGAGGAAAAGCAAATAGCACCTGTTCAGATGGGAGGAGAAAAGAGATTTGGAAAGATCCCTATGAAGTAAAGATAAAGCCTGAGTCTCAGTAATAGAGTGCTCCCTCTCGTGGGCTCTGGATACATTGAGAAGTAAACCAAGGACAAGATGCGCAGTGGCTCAGAGGATGGCCATGGTGAGAAGTGAGGTGACTGCTGAATCCCTGACAGTCTGTACCATAAGAAAGAGCTGAACTGGCACCAAGGCAGTGATGTGGGGAAACCATGTCTTTATTGTGCCCAGAGGCCAGCCCATGAGTTACAGCATCTGGGAACACTTCTGAAGTGGATGCAGGGAAGGCAGGGCCCAATGCTTAGAGAACAGGCACAAGGAGCTACACTTCACCTGTTGGTCAATAGAAGCCATGGGGAAACAGCACAGAGAGAGAAGACTCCCTGAGGCTATGTGAACTTTCTCCTTGTCTAGATGCCATCTTTGGAAGAAGGTGGGAGAGGAAGCGCTCTTTCAGAAAGACATGCAAACCTTATTTTACCCCCCAATGAGACTGTTTATAATAGGAGAAACTTGTAATTGGAAAGTTTGCCATTATTTCTGCCATCAGTGGAAATAAGAATGGCAAAAAAAATGTATTTGTTATAGAAATAGAGCATCTAAATTCCATGTACCTTCCAGGTTGTATTGCACTGAACTGTGGCCCTCCTCTTCATACATTATCTCATTTAACCATCCAGAAACTATTACTATTCTCATTTCAGAGAAGACAATACTGAAATTAAAGGAATCTTGATAATTCTGGCAATATCAAAACACTATTAAGTCAGAGATGTGAGGTTCCGTGTAACCCCAAAGCTGCCTATCTTAATCATCTTGATTTATAATATAGGGTACATATTATTTCAGTGACAATTTGAGTGACATCAATATGGGCTTCAGTTCTGGAGTTGGTATATGAATTTGTCATTTGCTCTCCCGGATATTCACAAGATATATTAATTTTTAAAGCATAAAGGAGCATATTGAACTGCCAGTTGGTTTTCTTTATATCTATGTCCATATCAGGACTTAGTTATTGGTCCTGCCTGCAGACAAACAAGTCAGGTTACAGTAAAGATGCTTTCTTCAGAATCCTTCTAACTCTTTTTTTTAAATTTTATTTTATTATATTACATTAGCCACCATACAATACATCATTTGTTTTTGATGTAGTGATCCACGATTCATTGTTTTCATATAACACCCAGTGCTCCATGCAGTACGTGCCCTCCTTAATACCCATCACCAGGCTAACCCATCCCCCCACCCCCGCCCCTCTAAAACCCTCAGTTTGTTTCCTGGAGTCCATAGTCTCTCATGGTTCATCTCCCCCTCCAATTTCCCCCCCTTCATTTTTCCCTTCCTTCTCCTAATGTCCTCCAGGCTATTCCTTATGTTCCACAAATAAGTGAAACCATATGATAATTGACTTTCTTTGCTTGACTTATTTCACTTAACATAATCTCCTCCAGTCCCATCCATGTTGATGTAAAAGTTGGGTATTCATCCTTTCTGATGGCTGAGTAATATTCCATTGTATATATGGACCACATCTTCTTTATCCATTCATCTGTTGAAGAGCATCTTAACTCTTTCCACAGTTTGGCTATTGCGGACATTGCTGCTATGAACATTGGGGTGCATATGGCCCTTCTTTTCACTACATCTGTGTCTTTGAGGTAAATACCCAGTAGTACAATTGCTGGGTCATAGGGTAGCTCTGTTTTTAATTTTTTGAGGCACCTCCACACTGTTTTCCAAAGTGGCTGTACCAACTTGCATCCCAACCAACAGTGTAAGAGGGTTCCCCTTTCTCTACAACCTCTCCAACATTTGCTGTTTCTTGCCTTGTCAGTTGTTGCCATTCTAACTGGTGTAAGGTGGTATCTCAATTAATCCTTCTAACTCTTCAAAATGGTACTACACACCTCTTTTTGTATTTCTACAGTGTTTAGTTCCAGATAGTACCTTTTACCTATCACTGTGCAAGAACTCAAGCCCAAGGAGGCAGAATTGTGGTCAAATCTGGTCTGTTTTCATTTGCCAACCTTTGGCACAGACAACATCCATCTTAAGATCCAGTGTGGCCCTAGACTGCAAATGTCTGATTGCCCAAACTCTAGACGTTAGAACCTGAAGGACTGGAACTGTCTTGGCCTTGCTTAACTGTTTCATTCTGTCCTTAATGACCTCATTTCTCGGTGTTTTTCATGCTCCATTCTATGTCATTCTTTTTGTTCTTTCTCTGAATGTCAGTCATTTTACCCATAGGCAAAGGGTGTGATTTACTAGACCAATTCATGGTAGGTATTTGTTAACTGCTGCCTTCTAAATTTGGTGGAAGTGAGTGGAAAAAGATTCTGATGTTTTCTGAACTGCACCCAAATACAAAATAGAAATCCAAAATGTTCTGGGAAAATATACCTTCTTATGCCTTAAAATTTATCCATCTCTCAATGGAAACTATTTAGGCATGCATCAGTATTTAGCTCTGACCTAGATATTTAGCCAAAATGTGCTCATTAGCTTCAGCCTCAGCATTGGCCTTTGAAAAATTCAGGCTGAAGATTCATGTGCAATTTCATACCTTTTCTGGTATCCCAAACATGTGGTAGACCCATGTGATGACAAGATTCCCATCATCCCTAAACAGCATAACCAGAACAGGAAAACGAGCAAGGAATTGCATTCCAATTCACTATTCATATATGAATATTCACTTTCAAATATAAGTACATATTTCAGATGTACCTTGAAGTGAAAAATCTTCTCATGTGCTTTACATATGATAAAACATAGCAGTCATTTACATATATTTATTATTTCAGGCATAAAATGCTATAAAAATTAATAATGATTTTGGAAATTTTAATGTCACATGCCAAATATTATTAAGAACTTATAAATGATTAAATGAATGGAAAATGATTGACAAAAATACTACCACTACAAGGGACTATGTTAGCTAAATAGCTTAGAAAGAATTTTATATTCTTTTCAAATTAAATATATTTTTAAAATTAAGTAATAATGTGAGGCAGAAAAATAAGATCTAAATTACATCATGCTTCTAATCCTTTAGGATTATCTGGCATATTAGTAGTCACAACATTAAATAAGATAGCTTTTAATAATTGTATTTTTTTAAAAAAGAATTGTATTTAATTTTCACGTATTTAATTATACTTAGACCCTAAGTCTGTCAAGAAGTCCTATTGAGGAATTGTTCCCATTTTATGAGAATGAGTCAAAAGAAGAATGTCAAGAAAAAAAAAAAGAAGAATGTCAACTTACCCAACTTTTGCATAGAATGGAAAATCAGAAAAATGTCATGCAATTGTCATTGCCAACGGAACAAACACGAAGGCTCTGAATGATTCTGAGTCACAAGTATTCAACTTTTCGCACTCTCAGCTGTGTGTGTGGAACGTAATTATAGCAATGTGTAATAGAACAGATTTACTGGCTGTAGCAGAAAGACAGTAGCTGTTTTCCTCATTCTCTTTAAGCCATAGAGAAGCTACATGACACACTAGATATGTTGAAACTTCTTGTCTGCACTTCTACAAAATGTTCAAACAAGATGGTATAGCAACTAAGACGTGTTTAAAACAAAAAACTGCTTGCAATAAAAGAAGTCTTCATACTGAACTTTGCAAATAAGAAAAGCAAATTAACAACGGATGAGTGCTTGAGAGAACAGGTTATTTATTGAAATCTCCTAAGGAATAAAACCAATTCATGTTTCTGGAGAGTGAAAGCATTTCTTAAATGACATGCATCATACAAGAATAAAGAGTAATCATTTCTTTATTCTATTCTAGGAAAGGTGCATGGATTGAGGGCAACTTCATAGAGAACCAGAGAAGTTAGTCCCAAGCAATGTGCCAAGATTTATGCCACAACCTCCATGAAATTTAAACAATTTCCAGCAAGCCTTAATTTCTCCCATTTCATAAAACTGTCCCTGATAATCATGTATGTGCTGACCTGTTTAATTAGTTATTCAGCACAGGAAAAAACATATTTCTGACTGAGTGATAGGATTCACCAATTATGTTAACTTATGAGGAAAGGACATTGGGAAGTTTTAGAGTACACCCTGGTGTTAATTTGCATAAACAAGTTATTACCATAAAAAATGTTTCCATACATGTTCCGAAATGCCTTGTGTCTTTTTCTTTACCAGTACCTGCTTCAGAGAAACTTCACAAGACAACAGAGACTCCAAGAAAAGTCAGTTACCTGAAACTTTCATTTTGAGTCTAAGGAAAAGGAATTCTTCATCTTGAAAAGCCTGAGTTTTAGCAAACTTCTGTTGGTTAGAATTGAGCCCTTCCCTTCCAAAATGAGCAGGAACAAAAGCAGCAAGGAGAGGGGTGTCCACAGAGGTATATGGTGAAACATGTCAGATTTTGAATTATTAGACATTTGGGTCTGCAGTCTTAACTCTGCTACTTCATGGCTGTGTGACCTTAGAATTTTCTGAGTCTCAATTTCCTCTTCTATAAAATGGAAATAGTAATAGGCTCTACTGTATAAGATCATTATTAGGATTAAATAAACTAATCTTTATAAAATGCTTGCCAGTTAGCTATTACTGCATGACAAACATCCCAACACTCATAGATTAAAAGAAAAACTAGTTCTTATTTCTCCTGAGACTGTGGGTGAGCTTGACGATGCTGCTTATACCAAGCTTGGTTGATGACACTTGGTTCACCCACATATCTGTAGTCAGCTTGCAGTTGGCTGGTCTAGATGGCCTCATTCACAAGCCGGGAGGCCTACTAGATGTTGGCTGGCTATTGAAGTGAGTCAGGTAACTGGGCCACCTACCTCTCCTCTTCCAGGTGCTTGGCTCAGGCTTGTTCTCATAGCAGAGACAGAGGTTTCAGAGATAAAGTGAATATATTCAGGGCTTCTTGAGACCGAAGCCTAGAAATGGTACATTACTTACACCATATTATATCCATCAAAGCAAATCATATGATCAAATCCAAAATCAATGGAGGAAGGACATTATACCTCCAAGAGAGGAACCACAAAGTCATGTGGCAAAGATCATGGAAACCATAGAAACCTAGAGGTGTGAATAATTGTGATTATTTATGCAACATGGCACAGTGGTTGCCATACCATAAACATTCAATAAGAGAGGACTCGGATTTTTATTGTGGAGTAGATTAGAGAGGGTAGAGAGTGAGGGAGGTAGTCTGGGGGTGTTGGGGGGGGTGCTGGCTTAAGAATAGGGTGTGGTTGAGAAACCAGAGTTGTGCTCTGGTCTTTGGAAGCAATTCTGAATTCTGAGGGTGTGCTGAACACGAGCTTCCTCCATATCTCTAACTGATCAAGGTAATCAAATAGGATGTCTGTATCATTCTTTCCAACTACAGGGCACTGTTCAAATATTAAGAAATCCTCAAATTCTGTCTCTGTAGCTGAGCAGAAAATGAATAATCCTATATTCCCCAAGGGGCCTTCTTTGTCACAATGGCAAAGTGATTCATCCACCCAAGGTCACTGGTAAATTGAAATCTGAGCCAGGACTTTGAAGGAGTTACTATCTCGCAGCTAAGTGTTTTGACAAGGTGGGATGAGCCAGGTTAATAGAAAAAGCCACTTATAAAGGGGAGATTCTTTATCCACACACTTTGCTGGAAACCTTAACATGAAGATTGATAGTAAGTTGGAAAAATTGCAGGGGAAAAGAGAAAGGCATTGCTGAATATAAGAAGTAAATTTGGTTTTAAAACACCTCATGAGCAATCAATGGGACCTACTGAACAGGCCAGAGGGCGCTGTAGTGGAACAGAGCAAATAGAAGCGTTATTTTAGGAAAAGGGAAACAGGGACCCAAATTTGGTCTAGGAAAATTCATTATAAATATGTCACTCATTGCAAATGTAGAGAAACATTGCAATCCTCTACCAGCCAAGCCCAAAGCAGGCATAGATCTAACCTCTGTTCACACGCACCTAAGGCACACGCTCAGAATTTTTTTTTTTTTTAATGCCAAACTGACCCCTCCTCCTCTCTTTGGCATATCACATGAAGACTTGCTTTATGGATCCTTATTTTCTTGGCCACAATTATATTATATATTTAGGAGGCACAGAAGAGTCCAAGTTTTGAATATTGTCTACAACTGTCCCTCCTACAACCTCTTCACATCCATCTGAAAGAGGAGGTGTCCCAGCAAGATGATGTCCCAGCAAGACCTCTACCCTCCACCCCACTTCTCTACCACTTATGGCCTCAGGATGTGTATCTGACTGCAGCCTGCCAGAAATAATACAGATCTGCTTCTTATACCAGTTTCCGTCAAGCAGCCAATTTCCAGGATCCCAGGGCATGTGCCATGCTCAGGCATAAATGCTAAAGGGCTGTGTGGGGTGGGGGAGCGTCTCAGCTCCCAACCTCCAGCATTGTTTACCTCTTGCTAGGTCTTACTTTCTCCGTAGCACTTATCACCAACCATCACACATGTTTTACTGTTTTATTTACTAAGTCATCTGTTTAATGTGTTTATTTTCTCTCCCTGGTATAATATAAGAAGATTGCTATATCCATTTTGTTTTATCCTGTATTCTTTTTTTTTTAAAGATTTTATTTATTTATTTGAGACAGAGAGAATGAGAGAGAGAGAGCACATGAGAGGGGGGAGGGTCAGAGGGAGAAGCAGACTCCCCGCCGAGCGGGGAGCCCGATGCGGGACTCGATCCAGGGACTCCAGGATCATGACCTGAGCCGAAGGCAGTCGCTTAACCAACTGAGCCACCCAGGCGCCCTTTATCCTGTATTCTTAGTAGCTAAGATAGTGTATGGCTCACAGGAGGCATTGATAAATATTCCTTAAACTAGTAAATGTCCGCACATGCTTGTGTAAATTTAGAGTTTGGGTAAAAAAGGTCTAGGAGGCACAGTATTACATTAATATGGACATATTATATAACTCTGAGTGCTGGTAGAGAAATAATGGGTACTGGAGTCAGACAGAAGTGGGTTTCAATCCTGCTGATGAAATGTGAGTGAAAACGATTTGTGTCACTTCTGGATGAAGCATATTATAGACAGTAGGAGATGCTGTAATACCCTTTTGCCAAAGCATGGTGGTCAAAATGGACCCTCTGCCGCCTTGGTTCCTTGAGTTACTATAGAAGGCAGTGACCCCTGCTGACCTGCAGTAAACATGTAACACAAACAGGAAATAAGTAAATGTCATGTTAAGCCATTGAGGTGTGGGAACTGTTTGTTACTGAAGCATAATCTGGCCTGCTCTGACTCATACACTGTGTGGCTTAGGAGGTTTCTATGAAGATATTGACACTATACAAAAGAAACAGTAAGGCTTCCCACACAAACTATAATTAAATTAAATAACATGTATAAAGCACTTAGCATGATCCTTTGATTCATAGTAGGTCTTCAGTAAAATTTAAAAAGATAATAACTACATACAGTAGAGATCAAATATCTGCAGACTGTTACCAGGTTTTTCACCCTTCTGAAATCATGTTTTCATTCAATATCCAAGGAAAATAGTTCCAGTCTTTATACTATGGAACTTTATACAGTGAATGCAGAATGCAATGCCTTCCCCAGTATTCTTCCAGGAAAATAGGAATGGGAAAGATTGGAGGATGGTTGCATTCTTTTGGTTGCTGTTGTCAATGCTGCCTTCAAAGTAATTTCCACTTTCCCACTTGCTCACACCCTCTTTGATTTACCAGCTGTTCCATCTCAATGAGTTGAGTTCCCTTTCACTCCAACACATGGAAGATACCTTCTCTTCTTTACTGACTCAGCTCCTAATGTCAATGCCTTCAAATGGTTAAAGTACCTGTTATTCAGAGAAGTAAGATACATCTTGCCCTGTCTATTGCAAATCCTGCAATAATATTAAGCACAAGACAAAGATTCAGTAACTACTTGTTGCTTACTTACTTGAGTGCTACATTTGTTTATTCACTTAAGTCAGGGGTTAGCAATTTTTTTTTTTAAATTAAGGGCCAGATGTTAAATATTTTTGGCTTTGTGGCCCATACAGTCCCTGTCACAACCACTCAATCGCTGTTGTGGTGTGAAAGTGGCCATAGACATTATGTAAACAAATGAGCACGGCTGTGTGTCAATAAAACTTTATTTTTTTAAAATGTTTTTTTAAGATTTTATTTGAGAGAGCAAGAGAGCACAAGCAGGGGGAGGGGCAGAGGGAGAGGGAGAAGCAGACTCCCCGCTGAGCAGGAAGCCCCAGGTGGGGCCCGATCCTAGCACCCTGGGATCATGACCCAAGCCAAAGGCAGCCGCCCAACCAACCGAGCCACCCAGGCACCCAATAAAACTCTATTGAAAATAAAGGCAGCTCCTGGATTTGATTCTCAGATTGTCATTGGATGACTCCTGATTTAAGCCATTCCAATTGCCTCTTACCAGAGAACGTGTACATTTAAAACATTTCCAGAGATATTTTCTTCAACTCCCCACCATTTTTATTTAACAACTTAAGTATCCATCTGCTGTACCCTAAGCTCTGTGTAATTTTCTGATCTATGAGTCAAGTAACCAACAGTCCTGCCCTCTGGGGTCTCTTCACCCCTCCGGAGGACTGAGATGGAAATACAGATAACAATTCAACTTGGTATGGGTCACCCGGGTGGCTCAGTTGGTTAAGTGTCTGCCTTCAGCTCTGGTCATGATCCCAGGGTCCTGAGACCGAGTCCTGCATTGCACTCCCTGCTCCACGGGGAGTCTGCTTCTCCCTCTGCCTCCCTCTCTCTGTCTCTCATAAATAAATAAATAAAAATCTTAAAAAAAATTCAACTTGGTACAAGAAGCTCTATAATAAAATCTTTTTTTCTCAAAATTCAGGAACCTGGGTACTGTCCTAGAGAGTTTATTCCACTCTTCAAACCTCCCGGAAAAACTGACATGCATCAGACTGCTGATCTCACAGTATACTCTCTGAAGCAGGAATTTGAGGAAGCCATCATTTCCGTCTTGAGCAGAAACTGAAACCCTTTTTTTTCCCCCTTTTAATTACTGGTTGTTTCTGAGCTTAGAAAAACAGGAAGTGAAAGGAATCAAGAAACATTTTCCAAACAGAATTCCCGTCAGTGCTCAGGGGTTAGGTTTCAGTGACAACACCCAGGAATGACAGTTCTTTCTCAAATCACGCCGGTGACTATGAGACAGAGGGGTGGCCGCCCCAGGTGAGCCGTGCTGCCATCACGATGTTACCAGATTCGAGGCTTTCTCCTAAGATATTTTCAAACACAGAATACTTTTTAAAGTACTCACTCCTTTATTTGCCATTTGTAGAAAGCCCAGTGAGCACTTGAGCAGGGTGAAGAAAGTGCAGACTGTTCTTCACTCGTAGGAATACTCTGATAACCCCGGCAAAGTGTGGAGTAAGCCGAGAAAGAGGCAAGCACTGGAGTCCTGCCAGCCCCTGGCCCAGCTTCTTGATGGCTGTACCAGATGTCTGAATCAACCTCGGCAGAAGGGCCAGGTGTTCTTTTAAATTTGAAATTACAAGCAGAAACATAAGACCTTTTTATGTCTTCTTTGAAGAAACAGTTAGAGGATAAAAAAGCAGCAGCCGTCGACCTGACTTGGATTGGGACTTCTCAGCCAAATCTCAGTGAGAAAACCATTTCCCTTTCCCGCTCTGAGTGAGTGGGGGGGTCCCCATGGTCGCAGACCTCTGCCCTCTCTTCCTGACCACAGAGAAGTGCTCAGCCGATCAAAGAGGACAAATGCTCCACGGAGACCCCTCTGCCTCCCCACCTGGAGGACAGGCACACTTCCCAGGGGACCTGTTTCCTCTGGACTTTCTCAAGGGGCATGACAGGATCTTAAAAAATGTCTGGGCTTGAAAGGCAAAAAGTCAACCTTCAGATTTGTGTTCAGGAAGAAAGAAGACAGGCTGGTCAAAATTATATCCACTAGACATGCAGTCAGTGAGCCGGTGTGCTTTTTAATAAGCCAACAAACATAAAAAACAAGACGTGATGCCGTCCATTGGCTAGATTAGAAACAAGGACACTGCAAAAGAATTTACCAAAGGTGGCTTTGAATGGATCTACTCTCCTTCCAATAGACTGTTCTGTCTGTTGAATACATTCTTCAGAGGATCAGGTATTCTAAGTTGTTTTTGGTGTTTTGTTTTGTTTTGTTTTTTACTATTTTAATGGGCCTTAGCCAGACACATTCTTGTGGCCCCAGTGAATGTTCTATAGCTAAAATACTTCAGGGATTGGTAAAAAGCCTACAATATACACCTCCTGGAAGTGTTACTTCATCAGGTACTTGCCTGGAGTAGCAATTCTGCTTCTGTAAAGAATTTCTGTAACCTTATTGCGTTCACCTCCAAGAAGAGATGAACAGTAGGGAGGTGTCCAGAAAGGCTACTTGGTGACTCAGACCGCAGACCTCCGAATGAAGTCATTCAAGAAGTTTGCATTAGTCTTGGCCCTAGATTTCTCATTGTCCAAATCAGCACAGTGACCTTAACTACCCCCCATCCCTACGCACACGCTTGTTCTCCAACATTGCGCACAAAGCCTTCTGTCTATGTCCCAGGTGCTGCCTCGAGACCCACCTGCCATTTCTTATGTGTCCTGTGCTATTGGTCTGGGTTTTGGAATCATTCTTGTATTCAGCCCATTTAAATTTAGACATGACCTTTTAAAATCCCCCTTGCTTTTGCTGTCCATCAACAGGGTTGTAGAAATTAGCTCCTGTGGCACTGATGGAGACAGCCTGGCGAGCGCTAAGATTCCTATTGCTTTGGAAACGAGGTGGGGGCTATTTTCTACCATGATAGTTCTTGGACTATAGTTCTTGGAGAGTTCTAGGACTAGGTTGCTGGTTTGGGTGATTACAAAAGGGCAGAGCCGAACATGGGGTCCTGAGGCCTAAGAGGAGAGGGTGGAATCTTACCTGGGAGGGTTGAGGCTGGCATGGTTGAGAGAACCATTTCAGGTGAGACACTTGAGAAACACCAAAGAGGGTAGAGCCTTGGGGAGATCAAACAGAAATATTCAGAGGAGGGGACACAGTCTAGGAGTATCTGCAGCTTTACTGGCAGGGAAACCACAGGGCAGTGGTACACAGGATTCCTTTGGGTTAAGAGTCAGAAAGTATAGTTTGTGGCCTATGGAGACAAAGAGCCAGGACAAACCTAGACAGCTCACAATTAGAACCTGTTTCTATTCTCAGCTACAGAATTAGCTAATTTGTCATTTATTTGCTTTTCTCCCAACCATGCGATGGCCAATTATCACCCATTTTGCATGACTGGGTAGTAATTTGAACATAAATTTAGGGAGGCCTAAGGAAAGGAGTTAAGAGTGTTCCAGTTACTGGAGCCAACTTGGCACCCCCGAATATCTCCCTCTCCACTCATGGGTTAGTCTCTGTCCCAAGGTGACTTTGAAAAGTTTACTTTACCTCTCTCAGCCTCAGTTTTATCATCTATAATGTGAAGATCATCCTATCTATCCTGCAAGGGTGTTTAAGGTTGCATGAAAGAATGAGTATAAAGCACTGAGCCACAGTGATGGATACAAGGTAAATAGTGCTCAATATTCCAGCTCTGGGAACTTTCTCCATATTCTGCCTCTTATCCTCACATCCTGAGCTGACAGCTCTGCTCAAATGTCTAGGTTCTTTCTGTTGATTTGAACTTCATTTCTGTGACAACCTAGACCTCGTACATACTCTGTCCCTTCATCTGTCCTAGGTCTTGCTTACCCTCAGCTTCCTGTTGTACTCATTCAGCTCTATATTTAGAATTCTTTGGACACAATTTCACCTGTTTATGGTTTCATCTCCCAGATTCTAGACAGCTGTGGCATCTTGGAGATGCACAATGGCCAGGTTAGTTATGGTCTGATATGGCAGCATGACAGCCTTGGCTATGGATGACATTAACTGGACCAAAAGAAAACACTCACTGCACAGGGTTGTGAGCAAGATGATGGTTTGAAAGCTGGATGGTCAATTCCAAAAGTATAGAGTTCCTAGCAGAACTTCTTAGGAGGATCATGGAGTGTGTGTACTATATGCCAAGTTTTCTAATGCTGTTTGGGATTTCCTTTTTTTTTTTTTTTTAAGATTTATTTATTTATTTGAGAGAGAGAGCAGGGGGAGGGGCAGAGGGAGGGGGAGAAAGAACCCCAAGCAGACTGCCCACTGAGTGTGGAGCCCGGTGTGGGGCTCGATGTCATGACCCTGAGATCATGACCTGAGCTGAAACTAGGAGTCAGACATTTAATTAACTGAGCTACCCAGGTGTTCCAGGATTTCCTTTCTTTCTGTCTTTTTTTAAAGATTTTATTTATTTATTCTAGAGAGAGAGAAAGATTGAGAGAATGAGAGGGAGGAAGGGCAGAGGGAGAGCAGACTCCCTTTGGAGCAGGGAGCCCAATGTGGGACTCGATCCCAGGACCCTGGGATCATGACCTGAGCTGAAGGTGGACACTTAACCAGTTGAGTCATCCAAGTACCACTGTTTGGGATTTCTTAATTTTTTAATATACTAGGGACCTCAGAAAAGGGAAGAGGCTGAGGCTTCTCTTGGACATGAGAAGCACTGGGTTTATAAATCAGGTATCAGATCTGTCCTCTTGCATTAAACATTTAGGCTAGCTCATAGGCCATATGCATATCAGCATGGTGGTGGCAACAGCATCTCATTTTGGTTAATAGTAATCAGTAATCTTGTCAAATTCAGGGTGGGATTCTTATTTTTAGGATAGCATATTGTGGTAGGATAAAAAAATGTGTCCCTGAGATATCAGGTTCTAATCTTTTTTTTTTTTTAAGATTTTATTTATTTATATGTCAGAGAGAGAGAACGCACAAGCAGGGGGAGTGGCAGACAGAGGGAGAAGCAGAATCCCTGCTGAGCAGGCAGCCCAACGTGGGGCTTGATCCTAGGACCCTGGGATCATGACCTGAGCCAAAGGCAGAGGTTTAACTAACTGAGCCACCCAGGCATCCCAGTTCTAATCTTTGATATCTGTAAATGTTACTTTATATTGAAAAAGGGTCTTTGCAGCTGGGATTAAGTTAATGATCTTGAGATGGGGAGAGTATCCCAGATTATCTTGGCGGACTCTAAATGTAATCACAAATATCCATATGATTGAGAGAGAGGGAGGGAGGGAAGATTTTTACTATAGACAGAAGAGGAGTAGGTGATGTGACCTTGAAAGCAGGAAGGTGGCCACAAGCCAAGGAATGCTGGCGGCCACCAGAAGCTGGCAAGGCAAGAAATGAATCCCCCTCTAGAACTTTAGGAGGGAGTGCAGCTCTGTGGGCACCTTGAATTCAGCCCAGGGACAGTGACTGGACTTCTGAAACTATGAGAGAATAAATTTCTGTTGTTTTAAGCCACTAGGTTTGTGGTTACTTATTACAGCAACTATAGAAACCTAATACACATGCTATTTCTCTAATTTTGACACAATTTAAGGCCTTGGGTTCAACCTCTTATATATTAAAATGTCTCTTCCTATCTATAAAACAACTGTAGGCAAAGTGTGCCCATGCAGCAGAAGAAAATACTTATTGACTTTTGCATAAGAGGAGATACTTCATGTTTCAAAAAAAAATCTGATTATAAATAACATGTATGGGAGGTTATATAGACAATATAAAATAAAGATGAAGGTAAAAAGGAGGCATGGTCCCATCATCCATAAATAATCTCCATTTTTTGGAATGTGACACATATCCTTTCAAACTTCTTTCTCCAGCTACACATACACCCACATACACATGTTTGCACACCTACTCACATTTATATAATCATGCTACATTATGAAAATTGGATCAATACTATATATTTTATATATATATAGTATAGTATAGTATTTAATACTATATATTTTATACTTGTGTTTTCTACTGATTATTTTATGGGATTCATTTCCAGTTAGTAAATATACATATGTCATCATCATTTTTAATGGTTGTATAATATTCTAGTACATTGCTGTACCCTATTTTTTTTTTCAGCAAATGATCAATTTCTTGGACATTTAGTTTCCAGTTTTTATTTTGATAAGACTCCTCTGCATATATTTCTCTGAACTGGTCTAAACATTTTTTTCTGGTACAAATTGCTAGAAGCAACACCGCTGAGTCAAATAAATATATATATATATATATACACATAAATATATATAAAATATATTTTTAAATATATTATTTAAATATTTATATATTCATATATTATTATATATTATAATATATACTTAATATATAACATTATAATCTATACTTTATATGTTATAATATAATTATAATACATATTAAATATATTTATATATTTATATAATATTAAATGTTATACAAAATATTTAAATTTAAATATTTTAAATATATTTATATATGTTTGTAATACTGATGCATAGTGTCACATTAGTATTTCCAGGTTTGTACCACTTTATTCCCCAAACAACAGTACAGCCTTGCCAATAGTGATTTAAAAATTAAGGTTTGGGGCACCTGCATGGCTCAGTCGGTTAAGCATCTGCCCTCAGCTCAAGTCATCATCTGGGAGTCCTGGGATGGAGCCCTGCGTCGGGCTCCCTGCTCAGCGGGGAGTCTGCTTCTCCCTCTGCCCTTCACTCTGCTCATGCTCTCTCTCTCACTCTCTCTCTCTAATAAATAAATAAAATCTTTTAAAAAATTTTAAAAATTAAGGTTCTGTGGTTGCAAGCAACAAAAAAGAATGCTAACTAATGGAGAAAAAGGATGTAGTAAAAGGGAGCTAAGGTGGCTCACAGAAACAAAGAAAAGACTGAATGGCCAAAAAGAGGACTATTCTTCTCCCTAGAGTTCTTCCAGAAGGGGATGCTGATCCATTCCCCTTTTATTTCTTTGTGATTCAAATTCCCAGAAGGTAAAATTGGATTTCCAGAGCTTGGCCCCATGCTCACTCACTGGACCAATCACTGCAGGGCAATGCGGTATTATATTTTGATGGGCCATTTCCCACCATAGGCTAGAAGAATGAAGAAATAGCAGACCTCCACAGTGTGCACATCAAAGAGAGGCCATCTGTGGGATGAATTCTACTTTGTGTCCAGTCTTCCAGTGGTCCATTCCAAGACCAAAGTAACTGGAGCTAAATCTGCAGAAACAGAGCTATGAGACATTCACTTCTTAGAGTGTGAATCACCTGAGAAGATAAAGAATGACATCAAGATTCCTGAGAATATCAGCCAATAATGTGGAAGCTGAAGGGTAAAGGAAGGTGACCAAATTTCCCTGAGTCACACCTGTTAGGGGTTCCGCAAATCACATTCTGTATTCTGTGTAGTCTCCTGCATGCGGTCACGCTAATGGTATACTCTGAATTAACCTTGTGGACTAGAGAAAAAGTGCCTCTTACAGAATGAAAGGCATTTCTTTCTAGATGATCTTCATGCTACACTTCGTAGGGGATAAAAATTTGACACAAACATTACTAAACCTCAACTCCATTATGAATACTGAACTCGCCTCAAATTTTACTCACTCCACCCTTCCCAAACCTATTCTTTTATCTCTGTGGATACCGGTGCCATTTACCAGGAAACCTAAGTTCTGTTTTTTTTTTTTTCTTTACTTTTTCTTCACCTCCACATTCCATTCATCTCTAGATTCTACTTAACAGTAATGGATAACACATTCATAGCATTTACCATATGCCAACTAGGGTTCTACGCTTGTTACAAACATTAACTTATTTACTTCTCATTACATTTCTAGAAACTATGATGATTATCTTTGTTTTGCCGACAAGAGAACTAAAACACAGCACCCCAAGTCACAAAGCTAGAAAGTGCTAGATCTGGGATGCTGCCTTCAGGCAGTCTGGCTCCAGAATCCACCCTCTTAACTCTTAGAGTTTATGTTCTAACTATTTTTTGAATCTCTCATCTTTTCTCCCTTTTTCTTTGCTCAAGTCCTTATCAAAACTCACTTGAATTCGGTCTTAATTGTGGTGGCCATTATATGAATCTATATATGTGATAAAATTTCATAAAACTATAGATATGCAAAAGTTGATAAAATTTGAGTAAGGTCTGTAGTCTAGTTAATAGTATTGTGCAATGTCATTTTCCTGGTTTTGATACTGTATTATATAGTTCAGTAACTTTTTACTGTTAGGAGAAGCTGGGTTAAGGATACATGGGATCTCTCTAGTACTTTTACCGCTTATTGTGAATATATAATTATTTCAAAGTAAAAAAAAAAAGTCTTTTTTAATTAAAGTAAAAGAAAAAAAAAGTCTTTCTGTTTTTCATCTCCATGTCCTGTGCTCCAATTCTTTTCTCACTGTGGCCAGAGGGATCTTTCTGATTTCCTTCCGTCATTTCCCTGGTTCTTCCACATCCCCTATTGCCCTGAAGGATGAAATCTGCATTCCTTAATGTGTTTAAAGACCTGGCCCCAGGCTAGGTCTAGAATTCCACCTCCTGGCCAAGACTTGCATTTAATATTGCATTTCCATACTGTACTCTCAGTAGAAATAATTTTTCTTTCCAGAACGTATCCTGGAATCACTGCTCTGGGATTTTGCTCCGTTGCTTTTCCTCATGCCCAGAGACCTTTCCCAAGACCCCCCCTTTGCTGATGCTGCTTCATCCTGCAAGCTGAGTAGGGCTCAGAATTGCCTTCTCTGGGACTCTTTTTCATACTACCTTTCTGCCTCACCTGAGTTGAGTTAGATCCCTCTGACGTCCCCATAGCACCTGATAAGTGCCTCCATCTTGGCTTTCCAAAGCTGGGTCACATCCACTTATTAGTCATCTGCCTCCTGGCACATTCCCTGAGGACTAAAACAAATTTTCCTTACCCAGCGCCTGGGTGGCTCAGTCGGTTAAGCATCTGACTTGGTTTCAGCTCAGGTCATGATCTCAGGATTATGAGATCGAGCCCTGTGTCCTGCTTCGTGCTCAGTGGGAAGTCTGCTTGAGATTCTTCCCCTCTCCCTCTGTCCCTCCCTTTCTGCCCCTCCCCCTCCCCCTCTGCTCCTCCCCATTTGTGCTCACACTCTTTCTCTCTCTCTAAGGTAAATAAAATCTTTTTAAAAAATCTACCTTACAGTCAGGGCCACATAGTGGGCCCTGAATAAGTGTGCTTCTTGAGTGAAAGAAAAATAAATGGATCCCTGGGTTGACCACTTTCTATTTTGTCAAAGGTCTTCATTCACTTGACACTAACTCAAATTCCTTTTATTTTTTTTAATCATAAAACAATTAATGCACTTTTATGCTGCCATTCCCAGGGACACATTTTAATTATTCTTTTTAAACATTTTAAGTGACATTTGAGAGAGTTCATAAATATACAGAAATAATTTCAAAGGCTATCAGTTTATAGGAATATAAAAAGTGCATGGTATTGCTTTGATTTTGAATATTTCTATAGGGAAATACATTGGGTTCCCATTTATTCTATCATCCCAGGCCTAATCACTTTATGCCATCCTCCCCCTATCAAGGCTGCTTTTTATGCCAAATAAAGCATACATATAGTTTCAATTTCTTTAACTCTCAATGTAAACCTAATGCTTTAAATATTTGGAGTTTTCAGTTTATTTTGTCGTGTTTACATTCTACAGAAACTTAAGGCAGCTCCAACCTTCAGTATGTTTTCTTTTCATCTTTCATATATACTATGGCACAGACACTGTCCAGGAAAAAAGAACTCATCAATTTGAAGTTTGTCTTCTTTTTGATATACAAGGTATGACTTTTTGGTTGGATGTGACCAGAAGTCGCTTACAATTATTTGTTGATGGTCTGAGATACTTGAGTATACAGAGGGAGTAATAGTTAATGGTAAGTAAGTTCAGCCAGATCCATTTCGTTCTCAGCAAGTGTCTCCAGGTAGTTTGACCATGTGGCCTCTTCCAGAATCTCCCAAGCAGAGATAGATCACCAACTTCCTTTCCTTTGAAGCCCAGTTACAGTCCAGGGAAATTTAGGACACATGTTCCAGATGTCTCACACTGAAATACTTTTGGTTATTGTGGTTAAATATACTCTCTCCAAAACTGGGATCATTCATGAGGGAATTCTGAGATGATTTTGTGGCATTTGTTCAAAATAGAAAAGAATGATTTCCTTAAAGAGTAAGGAAAAGAACTCGAGGCAAAGAGTATTAGGTTGAGACTTAGAACCTACATAGCCATCATGAGTTGGTGCTCTGCAATCTGGAAATGCCTTCTGGTGTTGTCAAGATGTTTGAAAGAGAAGTCTATGCTTTCTATGCTGATGTGGTCTTTAAAATGCAGTTCTAATGCTAGGTCTCCTGTAAAGTGTCTGTGTAGATTTAGTCATGTACTCCTCTGAACTCCTATAGCATTCGTCATAAGAACAAACCCTATTTCATGCAAGTGCTCTTCTAAGCACTATATATATATATTACTTCATTTCATCACTAAAGCAACCTTTTGAGGTAGATACGATATTATCATCAACTGTCTTTTTCAGATGAGGACACAGAGGCCCAGAGAGGGTAGATAACTTGTCCAAGGTCACACAGCTAGGAAGTGACAGAGTTGCACTAAACTCGGGCAGTGTCGCTCCAGAACACCAGTTCTTAATCCCCATGTTATGTCGCTTTCCATTCCATTCATGTCTCTGCCAGAGCATTGACCCTGCTAGAATACAGTTCATGGTTGTGTCTCCTTTGCTGACTGCAAAGCCTTTACCTTATTTCATTCCTATACCAATGCCAAGAAAGTACTGCCCATTACTGACCACACAAATAGTTGTTGAATTAGTAAATGTCCCTTCTGCTGATTCAATCCTTTGGATCATCAGTAAGACTTACATATAGGTATGAGAACAGAAATAAGGAAAAGGCAAAGCTGGATACAGCCTTATTGTGTGCAGTAGGGAACAGCATGTTCCAAGATCCTGTGGCATGAAGGAACATGGGGAGCAAGAAGAAAGGAGCAAAAGGAGAATTCACGTAACCCTGGAATCTCACTGGCTCTGTCCTCTGTCCCCAGGGTTCATGAGTAATCTGGAATTGGCTACAATTGACAGATTTCTGTTTCAACGTGTTCTTGGAATAAATTTTGTTGCATTCCCATCAGGATAATAAAATCATGTTCCAAATGATTCCCAGTTTCTGTTCCCAGAAAGACGCCATTCTATATAATCAGGCAATGGACATTTGACCTTCAAACTCCTTGTTTTTTTTGTTTTGTTTTCCAAAACATTCTGAATCGAAAACTCTGAAAATTAAGGAATCTTGGAAATTTAGTGCTTACCCTAGTGCTTGAGTCCAAACTCTGATAGCTGCCATCACCGAGCTACCAAAAAGAAATAGTTGCTGAGAGATAAAGAATGATGACAGTCATTTCTTTCGGAAATTTAAAAAGCTGAACTTTCCTTCCAGGAATAGGGAGAGCTACTTTATGCTCTACATTACCACAGCACTGAGAGAATGCCCATGGAATTTCTTAGGAGGAGGAACAGATCTTGTTCTTTCCTTAACTTTTAAAAAATAGGTCAGGACTTCAGAACTGAAGTACATGTTTATCTTATCGTCCCAATTTATCCTCTCCTATTTTGTAGTCTTCCTGCTTGTGTGTGTCTCTCACAGGGAACCACATGGAAAACAAATGTCGAGTGAGCACTTTTTCCTCAGAAATAAAAATGTAAAGGCAATAGGCATTCCTTAGTAAGCCTACTGTCAGGGGAAATGGGGTAGGAAGGCAACTTTCAAACATGTTTTTCCAGAAACCTAGATAAACTGTGAAAATAATTGGAGTTGTCTCTTGAGGGAGGCCATAAAATGCCATGATGTTGAAGTGAATGAAGGATTAAGAGACTCTGCAGAGGGCACACCCATTTCCCCAGCACTTTACTGTGCAATGCCATGTTTTCTGTGTAGATGGCTTTGTTCTGCAGGGAGAGGGGTGAATGGATGTCAGTGCTGCGGGTGCTAGATGCCTGGCGGGTTTCCTAGAGACCACTGAGATAATTAAAAGACCCAGTACCTAGAAACAAACAAACAAACAAAACACAAAAAACTTTAATCACAAGTATGATATGGATGAGGTTGCCACTGTATGACTTGCAAATTGGGTTGCTTTTCTTTGGTCTCTTCTTTGGTACTGAGAAGCAATGATATTTAATATTGGCTGGAATTGTGTTCGAAGCAAACTATTTGAAAGCCTTCACATTTTATTTTATTTTGTGTTTTATCTTATTTCATTTTGCTGGTGGTGACTTGGAAGACTAGTGTTGGATTTGTGTGTGTGTGCGTGTGTGTGTGTGTGTGTGTGTGTGTGTGTTGGATTTTTGAAATGATGAAGATCTTTACCAGGATTTACTAAGCTGAGATGAATATGTCTTAAAGGTGACTGAGCTTTGGTGCAGGATGTTATCTAATGGGCTCATACTGTGTATTTTACCTGTGGGTCTCATTAATTATACCCATTCTGCAAAATCACACCCCGTAGTCCCCACCTGACATAGTCACGGGTCATCATTATTTCAAATCTTTATCTGGCATTGTCTTTTAAACCTTTTTAAATTTTGTAATAATTTCAGACTAACAAAAACATTTCAATAACAGTGCAAGAATTACTGTTTACTTTCTACTCAGGCTCCTGCAAATGTTAACCTTTATTACATTCATTATTTATTTTTTTCTTTTTCTCTCTTTGAATGAGATACTCTACATGGATATCTCATACCATCTTAATATTAGCTTTTTAAGTTGCTGCTAAAGATCTGAGTTGCCATTGAATTTTTGTAGTCTAAAATGTCATGCCAAGAATGAGGTAATTTATCCATTTTCAGAGCACTAAATAGAATGCAGTCATCACTTTCTCATCCAGCAAATGTAAATAAAACACTAGGGTAAACCAAAGAATGTCAGGAGGTGATCTGATGAGAAACAAAGGTAGGAAAAAAAAATGAACATAATTCCTGTTTATTTGTATCTGAGTTTCGAAGACATCTTATTTCAGAGGAGAAGGCAGAGCTGAGCTGAGCGTATATGTGTTATGCAGATCCATAGGTGCCCCTTAGCCCAGGGAAGTGAGAAGCAGTTAAGAGGCAGGCAATTAAAGAGGCAGAATATAAATTTGGTGAGTGTAGGTGAAATCAATACTGATGCAGAAGAATAAATAGAGTTTTGATTAATGTAATTATTTTTTGAAATCCATGTGCAAAATAACTGCTTGCGAAGCTAGGACTGAAATATAAAGTACCAGCCCCACACCCCCTCACCTCTGCATTCTGCGTGCTCTGCTATCTTCACAGAAGCAGTGTGTGTGTGTGTGTGTGTGTGTGTGTGTGTGTGTGTGTGTGAAACAAACTTCTTCAAGTCATGGAGAAAAATGAGGATATGATGAAATACATTTTTATATTTACTTATTTATTTTTATGATATACATTTTTAAATAAAAGCAGTCATCATACTGGCTCAGTTGTGTAAATCAGGCAGACATCTCTATGGTCAGAGTCTATATCCTTTCCTAGAATGAGCATATTTTGTATTTTTATGATCCATTGGTATTCAGGTCGCTTCATGAATAAGGACAATTTGTTACATGTTTTGGTATTGTCAGAGATCAGCCAAGAGCTCCAATTCATTCAATTGTCATTATTATTTGTTCATAGTTAAATATTCAAGAAAATGTTTTCATTTAATTAATTTGACATGTTGATATATTGCCAGCAATTGTTATAATTTCATGGAGCAAGACAATCTGTGTGGTTTTACTCAGATCAAGATAAGCATCCTTCCTTTAAACAAGGCTCCTGATGAAATCCTACCCTAAAAACAAAAAACAAAACCCTAAATAATAGAGCAGCAACATGATTTACGGAGCACCTACTATATACCAAAGAGTGTTCTAGGCACAATACAGACCTCATTTTATTTACTCCTTAAACAAATTACTAATGAAGACACTATCCTTTCAGTATTGTAGTTGAAGTGATCAGGCTCAGAGAGGAGAGCAGAAGGTCACTGAACTCGTAGGTGATAAACTCGGGATTTATCTTGTAGTTCTCTCTCATGTCAAAGCCCGAGTCTTTGTTCATGCTCCATGAATGTCATGAGAAGCCTGTGCTTCTCATGCTAATTAAAAGAAAATGAATGTGTCAAGAAAGTATCAAGATACAACAAGGGTCTTTCCCATCAAACTCTGTCCCTTTATTCCATATCTTGCTAAAACTGGAAGCAGGGCTGCAGCTTATGGTTGTATGGTTTGTGCACTGCACAAAGGTGCCTGCCCAAAGAGGAGAGTAGGAGCTGACCCGCAGGTCTTGCTTGGCCCCTCTCTGGATCCTTCCTTGTCCACTCACATGGAACACTTCTTCTGATACGGAGCAGTCAACTAGAACAAACTGCCCCTCACACACCTCACCCATCTCTTCCGCTTAATTTTTAGACCTCTATTAGAATGTTTTGTGGCAACTCATTCTTATGTTTTTAACTGACCATAGAAGTTTCAGGCTAGCTTAACTCAGAATGAGCCCAGTGATATAACATTATTCTCTGTCTCCAGCTAATCAGAAGGCTGCTGTAATTTGCTGTTTGCTCAATCCATGCGTTGCTTTTCCTCATCTCGAAAGGAAGCCCAGTTGTGCAGTCTGCGGTCTCATAAGTGAATCTCCGTGGTCATATGTATCACTACAAATAATTTTTCTAGTCCAAGACATTATTTGCTTTTTACTCTGCATTTCAAAGAAGCACCTGGCCACTGTGTTATTTGAAATATATATGGAATGACTCTTTCACTATATGCAAATAGAATAATGACTGCTCACACTCACCTATTCTTGCCTGGATGTGAACAACAACATCAACAACAAAGATTTTAGAACTTACTCTAAAAGATCATGTATCCCCACAGGTTTCAGTAAGATTTAACCAAATGTGAAAACTTGGAACAATTTAAAGTGGTTCCTCCACAGTCACAAAAATGAGTGACTTTTTTCCTTCAGTTATAGAGCATTTAAATAAATAAATGATAAGGGAATTAAAGTTCACACTGGAGGATGAGAAGCAAGAGAAGAAAGAAGGAGGCCTTTCAAGAGCACATAACGTTGAGGCCCAGAGCTAGCATGGAAACACAAAATTAGAATTCGCTTTGTTGTCTCCTTCCCCTCTCCCCACCTGAGTCTCTCATTTGCTCATTTGGTAAATATTTACCAACTATCTGCTATGTTCAATGAATGAACTGAATTTTCTTCAAGCAATGAACAAGAAAGACAGTACCAAACCTTATAACGTATAGAGACTATTGGGAGGAGACATCAAATAATGTTAAAAAAATAATTAATTGCCGGGGCGCTGCGAATAAGGAAAGTATGGGATATATGTTAGACAGGAAATTGTAGCTTGAGGTCAGTCTTCCACAGAGCAGAGGTCTCCTCTCTTACCTACTCACATGGCTCTGGGAATATCACCAGTTATGTTTCAGAAGCAGTAGGAAAATGTCATTTGTGAATATGGAATACTGTGTAGGAAAATTATAAATTTGAAATATGTTTGTAGTCATCAGAATATACACACACGTGCATACACACTCTTAACTTCTGTAAACTATTTAAAGACAGACAAGGGCATTGGCTAAAAATGCTCAGTGGAAGTAGGACTGAGAGTGTCCCCAGAGGCACCATCACTGACAGTAAGGAGCCCAGTGCTCAGAGCTGCCTGGGGAGACCCCACAGACAGGCGGGACTGATCATTTGCCCGGATGGAGTCCTTTCATGGACCACTTCCCCGCTGTGCTTTCCTGAGCACCTTTGTCATCTCACTCACAGAATAGCCCAAGAAAGCTGTTGGATTTGTTGGCTTATCGGTGGCAGGATCCATCCTTCGAGCTTTTGCCTTTTCAGTTCCTATTTCCTTGACTTTGTTCTCTGGGAAACTAGAACTGGGAAAAGGACACAAAAAGCATTTAAGGAATCCACATGCCCCTGCTCTTCTGCTCTTTCTTCTCGGTTCCCGCTAGTCTTAAGACAAAACTGTCCATTACTAAGGAGACAATGGTTAAGTTTAGAAATTTAAACCTAAAGCACTGGCTCTTTGAAAATTCTCATATGGTCTGGGAGGTCCGGAGGAAATACTATTTAAGCACGAACTTATGAGCTGGTGAGAGTTAGGTAAGGGAGAGCAAGGGGACAACATTGAAGGGAGGAGGAATAGATACAGGAACACATTTTATGAAGTAGTGGGAAGCATGGTGCATTCCTCAGAGCAACTGAAGGAAGGCGTGGCTGGGGCGTGGCTGGGCCGTGGCGAGAGTGACTGGCATGATGAGGCCCTGGAGTTAGGGGGAGGCTAAAACCCTTCCGGGCAACCTTTATCAATTTAGACTGTATTCTAGAATAACGGAATGCTCTTCAAAGGCTTTACTGAAAAGTAATCAGAAGAAAAGGGACTCAGGCCAATTGGAGCATGATCAGTAACCCAAGTTAGCAGATTCATGCCTTCCATTACCATACAAAATAAATGTTGACATCCAAATTAATGTTCGAGCACCCTCTGCACTTGAACTTTCTCCACACACAATACGGACGAGCCTTTGTATCCTCAGATTGCCTTTGTCTCTTCGGTATTCACCCACAGGTCATGGTATTTGTGGAAGAAAGTTTTCAACCCCATAACAAAAGGACAAGAAATAGCAACTCATGTTTCAAAGCCATGAATAATTGGGCAAGATACCCAGTAATTTCAGCCAAAATAATGCTGTGCTTATTTTTCGTGGGGCAAAATATAAAATTCAATTAGAATTTCAAAATCAGCGCCTATTTAGGGGAAAGTCTTTAACATCATTACAAATCTATTTTAGAAAGGTAAATGTAAATTGTCATTTAGATTTAAGTGTTTTTCCATCAAAGTATATAATGAGTTTGGCTAAGGTGATTTCAGAACATCAGTGTGAACATAATTAATACATGGAAATGCATGAAAAATGATCATGAGAAGAACAGAATTAAATATTGGGAATTCATAATGCAGAGCATGTGGCAAGGGCTTAACATACATAATATTCCTCATTTTCAAGGCAACACTATTATCAAATATGAAAATGATTTAACATAACCTTGCAACTGTAGGCCAGAAAAATTGATAAAATGTCACTCATTTGCACATTTTAGATAAAAGTGAATATTAACACTCTGACTGCCTATTCTCAGAAATGCTTTTTCCCCCAGGACCTAGAACATCTGGAGCAAAAGCAGTGCTCAAGGTGAGTATGGACTCCTAATGTGATAAGTCTGTAAATCTTTTCAATGATCTACGTTAAAAAGTACTTCTTTAGAAAGTGTTATTAACACAGGGCTATGCCTAGCCCTTTGCCAGATGTTCTGAGAATACAAAAGATGCAGAAAATACCATTCTTGCTTTCTAGGAGCTTACAATCTATTTGAACACAGTGTCTGGGGAAAATGGCCACAGTGTGGGGATGGAGGGAGGGCAGTTCTAAAATCATAAACCCTGATAAGGAAAATTTTACATTACAGATCAAAGTTATATTGAGATGAGGACCTGCATTTACTTAGCACTTTATCATTCTTTCATCTAGCAATTAGTCATTTAGCACTGACAGTTCTTGGATTTGTTACTTCGTATCTCACTTACCACTGTAACTAATGTTCAATGTCATACATTCAGGAAGTAGCAGGTTGGAGTTAAAACTTACTTCTACCCACCTCCAAAGTCTGAGGTGTTTCTTTACCTAGAGAGTGGTCATTTGTTGTTTTATCTGGCCCAAACAATTCCTTTCCTTTTTAAGGCAGCTGCTTCTCCTCCAAGGTTGTGATTCTGCAAGGGGTTTCCAATTCCCAAGCTGCAGACCTCTGGCGAGGTGAGTAGGTACATGACCTGGTCATTGTAACCATCTCCAGGTGCACTCCTAGTGTTTCGGACATGGATGTGGAACTGAACCAAAACAATAAGGGTTCTTTCCTAAGTAGTTTTTCTTCAAGAAGGCAGAGGAGACTTCTATTTCCCTTGACACATGGTTGTAAGATACAACACTGAATCTGCTTGTGGCTGTGGGTTCAGACCAGGGAAAAGATTATGCAGAGAAGAAATTAACATTCCCTGAGAAATAGACAAGAGGCAGAAGTGAGAGCACAGGTGGGAGTGGGGGTGGAAGGATGGCAGGAGGAAGGCATAGGGCAACCCAACAATGTGTATATCCAATAGAGCCAGTTCTTCCTACTCCTTCCCATGACTTGCTTATGAAATGAATACATTCCCTATATTTGCTTAAAATGATTTAAATTATACATCCTGGTTCTTATATCATTGGCGTTCAGCTTGTAAAATGGGCAGCATTTGGACCCCCACACTGGGTTGGAATCCTGGGCTGAGTGTTTACTAGCTGACTAAACTTAACATCTTGGGGTCTCAGTTTTCTCATCTGCAAAAGGGGTTAAAATGTTTCTATCCTATGTTATTGAAAAGATTGCACAATGTAATGTACATGGTATATTCGATAAAGTGCTCACTGATTAAACAAATAGTTTAATGCAACGATCCTTTTTTTCTTCTATAACCTTCAGTATCTTTTTTTCTGTGTCCCTCACAGCTTTCCATCATCCTTTCCAACTGGCGTTCTTGAGAAACATCTGTTTAGCTAGAAGGTACAGAGTGACTTTGAAAGTTTCTGTGCCAGGGGTGACCATGCAGCTTTCCTTGATTCAGACCACAAGCAACAGAAGTCAGCTCTGCCCGTGAGACCACACCGCCGTATTTCCCCCTTGCCATCTTTCCTATCTGCCCCGTTCTCCCATTACCCATGAAAATTTTACCCAAACTCAACCAGGAAAGCCAATTGAGTAGAAAACACATTTCTGACAATATGAATCAACTACCATAGAACTATAAAGTCTATAAAGTTGGAAAAAATCTTAAGAGAAATGACAGCGAACCAATATTCAGTCATTTTACAATAAAAGAAAGAACGGGAGAAAACACTGAGCCGAAGCTTTATATATGCTTCCTCATTCAACTCCTCATCATGAGAAGTAAATATTATTACCTGATTTGGTAGGTGTGGACACAGGGTCAGAGAAGGGAAGTCATCTGCCCGAGAACACAGCAATGGCGAGTCTTACTCCAGAGACCTGCCCTTCACCTAGGCTGTGTTTTTTTCCAGTAACAAAAGAGCTGATGAGTAGGAGTAAACCAACCTTAGTGATAAGTTTTAGGAAAAGAGTTTTTGCTCACAAAGGGGCTTCTTGGAGAGTAGGACTTTTCAGGATAAAAATAAAATCTGAAATTTCATTTGGGAGAACTTTCTTAGCTAAAGAGTTAAATTCTATTTTACTCTTATCACACTTCCCCTCTGTTTTAAGGCCATTCATAAAAAAAATTAATTCCATGTAAGTTGAAGGAATATCACTCTGATTTGTAGCATTTTGAAATGCTACAAAATGTGGCTGAATCTTTCAAAAGGGCCAAGTGAAATGCTGCCACAGGGAGAAGGTGATTTCTTCTAGAAAGGGCAAAGGTCTGTTTTTATTTCACTGTCTCTGAACCATGCACTCACTTTCCACATGTGGGTTGTTCTTTTTCTTTTTATTTTTTTGGGACCTGATGTTCTATTGTTATGCCAACTTCTTTGAAAAAAATTCCTGCACACAAGAACCTGGAGTGGAGGAGGGTTGGGGGAACTCTTCAAAGCAAAGAACTAGAGCTTGGTCTTCTAGCTCTTTGCCCTCCCTCTTCCTTCCCTCTGTCTTCTTTGACCAACCCCTCTCCCCCCATACACATACTCATACTTTTCTGTAATTGATAACTAACAACAAATTGGATTATGCAAATTCTCCACAGTATCTCAATATTTTCCTTAGAATCTGTTTCAACTCCTTCCTCTGGGGACAGGCAGTTTTCCGCAGATAGACCTATAACTGGAATGTTATGCCCATATCCCAAGGCAAGATTTCATCCTCCTTTGCAAATTGAAATGCCCTTTCCATGTATTTAATCTTGTTAACAGCAATCATCATCACCGTTATTTAGATGCCTTAAGAATGTAGAATTTTCTTCATATATTTTTGAGACAGATTTTTTTTTTTTAATTAGCATAGTGTTTTAAAAACTTAGGCTCTGGAGTCTGATTTTCCTGGATTTGAATTCTAGCTTTCCCACTTCTAGGTGTGAGTCCTTGGGCTAATTGTTTAATTACCTTAATCATCAATTTCCTCGTCTGTAAATCAGGAAAGAGTAATACAGTTCTCATAGAACTATGGGAAATTTAAATGACCCTATGGATGGAAAATACCTAGCAAAATGAATGGAACATAGTATGTGCTGCATAGAGTTAGCTATTCTCCATCACTATCTTCTTCTTCTTCATCATTTTAATGTAGGATATTGAAAAAAGAATTATACAAAATAAAAGAATAATATGCACAGATCATTGTAAGGAGAGTTTTGACTTTTAAGTGACTTAAAGCAGTCATAGGGATCTGTGTCATGATATAAAGCTGCAAATATGGCAGCAAACTGGTACCCAGTACTTCTGATTCAACTGGTGTTGCAATGGAAATGTTTTGACAGAGACATAGGTTACCTGGGGTACGCCATCACTTTCATAAATAGAGCATGTCGAACAATGGCTGAGCCAAAGCACTTGTTGGGTGTTTGAACGGGACACATCCACACTGTAAGCTCAACTTTCAGTCACCACTTCTTTGGCTGTTGCAGATAGAGAGATTGAAACTTCGTTTCTAGAGCACAGTGGGTTGTGAGCAGGACTGAGAAGCCATGATCTTGGCACAATTGTTGAATGAACAGTATTCTCAGTATCTGCTACATTCCAGCCCTGTGCCTGGTTCTGAAGGGCAGTGGTACACAGGATCGTGTCCCAGCTCTCAAGAACATTATGACCATGACTGGGTGGGAGGAGAGAGGCCTTTAAAAGGCGGGTATCAGTCAGGTTCTGCTGCAGTAACGATGAGTAGCAAACCATCCAAAATCAAAGACTTAGGGTAAAAAGTATGTACTAGGGAGATAAAGGAGCATGTAACCCAGAGTTTCTCAATTTTTTTTCATTAATGCGCACTTAAGGAATCTTTTTAGTTATTTTTTTCTAATGCATTCCCAAAATGAAAATCTCATACCACAGATATGTATGTCTGTTTATGTACTATATGTATGTCTGGGCTTTATATATGAAAATAGTAGGAGTCTTTTGCCTACCGAGAACAAATTTTCACCCCATCGTGGGCAACATCCCCCCATTAAAAAATGTGGGGTCTAAGCTACCTTAGAAGGTTCACAAGAAGCCTCAAGAGACTATAATACTTGGGTTGCATCTTGGAGGTAGCAGGAGGTTCTCAAACAAAGAAGAAGGAAGAAAATTCCAGCCAGTGGGAATAGAAATGGTACCAAAGGCTCAAAAAACCTTCTGTATTTTGGAAACTGCTAGAGTGGTTGGAATGTTGGGCTGAAGTCAGGGTGTGGTGTGACAGAAACCTTGGGGAGGTAGGCATGTAATGATTCAGAGCTATGGTGAGGACCTCACCATAAAATCAACATTTCATTTTTTTCTTGACCTTTCTTGCCTGCTTACACTCTAGTCACGGAAACAACTTTGTTCCCGAGGGCAACTGTCCCTCACTTTAGCCTTTAAAATGCTCCCACAATTGAAGGGGAGGACTCCTAGCAGCAACGAGGCTAGCAACTGGGGCTTGAAACCTGCTATTCTCCTTCCCAATGGGTCATCTGGGAAATCAAGGGAAATGAATCATTGAAAACAGCTGTGTGGGTTGACCATGCTTTGGCAGGGGGCCATTGTTTGCCAGTAAAAGTAACGGCAGAAATCAACCTGTACTGAATGTTACTCACACATTTGGCTCAACCTATGATGAATTTCTTAAAAGCTGATTTAAAGATTCTTCCCGAATTTCACTATTAATGAGGAAGCCATATCTTTATACCACAGAGGTATATTCGGATTGCATGTTAATTTGCAGAATTTATGTCAACTTTTCTAGATTCTTCTTCTATCTTTGCAGCTTTAGCAATTAAGAAAATCATTCCAGGAAGTAAAGAATGCATTCTCTTTTGGCAAACTTTTGTATGTTCGTATTTTCTAAACCAAAGATTCGGTCACAGTGATGTGACAAACATCAACCTCCCTAGGGGTTGGGGGGTGAGGAATAAGACAGTAAATTTGAAATGTGGACTGTTCCAAAAAAAATCTGGACATTTTACGCTAATCTGGGACTTAGTAAAAATGATCATGTTACAAAACATTGAAACAATTCCCTGACCTATACCTCATCACTTCACTTCAGTTTCCACTGAGACATTTTAACCTCTGTGAACAGCAAAAAATCCCTCCACTGAGTATTTGTAAAATTGAATTCCAAAGCCCATCTTTAGGTTTGGTTCCTATAATCTAACAGGGATTAGATTTGTGGCATGCTCTGATTTGTCTATATTTCTGTAACATATGGAGAAACAGGAAGCCCAGGACTGCTAAGTGCTGGACAGCATGCAGATACAATGTAATTGTGTTCAGATGTGATATTATTCCTTCTTCTGGGTCTTATTAGAGCCTCTCTAATTAAAGGATGACAGATGTCCTTGCTGAATTCTTTTACCCCTTGTAGTTAAGGCTTCATTTTTGGTGTATGGTACCATCTGAGTGGAAATAATCCATTAATACCAGGTTAAACAGAGAAAAATAATGAAAATAAAATTAAACAGGAAGAACTGAGCCTCACTATGATTTAGAGGTAAAACTAAGTCCAACTTGTGACGTAGGAGTTTCCCTGTGTCAGAGGCCCCAGGCTGGATGGGTGCTCCAGCTTTCCCAACAGTCACCCCCTCCCAGAGCCACCATCATGAGCATTTTTTAGATCTTAGCACTGTAGCCAACTTCCTCTTCACTATCAAGGCTCTTCTGACAGTGGGAACCTTCCTCTAGTTCAAGTTCAAGTGGATAACTTTGAGTCTTCCTCAGCAGTTGAATGCACTAAGGATATCGAACGCACTAGAAAAAGAATCACAGAATCATAGAAACTGGAGGGGGCTGGAGGGAAATGCTGGTCCATATCCTTGTTCTTGCCCTCAGGAAAGAGGGGGGCCACAGAGTGACTACATTTTTAAATCAAGACTAACTTCAATTCTATTGAATTCTGAAAATTAGAAGATCTGTTCTGTATACTACCATACGGATTTCTTCTCCCCCTTGGCTTGTTTTTGTCAAGAACAGAGGTGGATTTATGAAGAAACTAATGAAGCTTAAACTTCAAGGCTTTTCCAAAACGATGGGAAAGGTTTCGGAAAGGCCAGGTCTTTAGTCATATTTTTGTAACATGACTCTAAAAATGCTCTGTTTTAACTAAAACTAGGCCACTGTCTCTTTCCACTCTGACAACATCTCCATCATACTCTCCCTTATATCAAGTGGCCACAGATTGGGGTTCCAACTAAAAGGATGTTCAGAAACTCATATAATTTGCTGACAGGGTTGTGTATTTATTGGTAGTTGTACCGTTGTAGGAATGGCTTCTGGAAATACTCCCAGTTCAACTGTGTCAACTTACCCAGAGCTGTGCCACACAGGTGCACAGGATCCGGAGGTTGTATTTTGAAGTGAGGGTATCTCGTGGCACCTGGCACAAGAAATATGTAGGTTGTGGAGCAGAAACAAGGCTTAAAATGTCCAGTGCTAGAAACGAGTCTATATAAAGAAAAATCTTGGGGCACCTGGGTGGCTCAGTTAGGTGTCTGCCTTCGACTCAGGTCATGATCCCGGGGTCCTGAGTTCAAGCCCCACATTGGGCTTCCTGCTCAGTGGGGAGCCTGCTTCTCCCTCTCCCTCTACCTGCCGCTTCACCGGCTTGTGCTCTCTTTTCTCTCTCTGTCAAATAAATAAATAAAATCTTAAAGAAAAAAAAAGAGAACAAAAAAAGAAAAATCTTCCAAGTCTTACAGCTCATACAAGAAAGAAACTTCATATATATTTTCTCAAATTTGATGTCCCAAATTTGATGACTTTGCCAATAAAAAGTTGTATAAAGTTGAGAAAAACTTTTCCAAATATCAAAAGTAAAAAATAAATCTTGATCAACCAGGCCAGATGAAAGACTACATTATTTTTATATTCTATCTATAAAAAGATAAATAATAATTTTGCTGTCATAAAAAGAAATGATCAAAGATTTTACTGTCAAAAATGTAAGGAAAAAGTATTACACAGTGTCAAGCAGTTAATTAGTAAAAATATTTAATTTTTCTAGATTTGGTCATTATTATAGCTGCCCATTTGATTAGGTTTGTAGGTTGTTGTAATTTATTTTCTTATTCTAAATATTTATTTTTGTTCCTAATTTGTGTTGGTGATTTTGTGTTCTTTTACTTTAAAAGGGCCTCCAAACTGCATAAGCTTCAGCATGTGTGGAAGTTTGGAGCCTAAAAGAAGTAGGGTATGATTAACAGCATCCAAATGGCCCCTGAAAGGTCCTAGTCGCCCGGTACTGATGTTCCTATGGAATTGATTTCTCCTGAATGTGGCTTGGACTTGGAGACCAACTTCTAACAAATAAGCTTGGACAAAAGTGATGGGATGTCACTTTGGAATTTACATTATAAAAAGAAAACAAGACTATACTTTTCTATTGGGTGTCTCTCTCTCTGAAGGAAGCTGCTGACATGTGATCAGCCCTATGGAGAGATGCACAATAGCCAAGACCTGATGTCTCTGGCTCATAGACAGATTGCACCTGAGGCCTGCCAACAGCAACCATGTAAGTATGCTTGGCATGGAATTGTTCCCCCTCTGTGAGCCTTGAGATGCAGCCTGACAAACACCTTCATCATCCAAACTTGTGCAAGACCTGAGCCATAGGCATCCAGCTAAACCACACCCAGATTCCTGAGCCACAGAAATTGTGAGATTATAAATGCTGTTTGGAGTAGCTAGGTTGTCGAGCAATTTGTTATTTACTAATAGATGATTAATATATTGGGGAAAGATAAAGATAATTTAATCAACTTGTTAAATCCTTCTTCTCAGATAGCGTAGAAGGAATATTGTCTTGTTTAATGAAATACCATTTCCTGATACTGCTGAAAATCCATTTCCTTGTTTCTCTTTATGTTCTGATACAGGGCTCTGGGATACTCATGAATAAGCATAATACCCACGTTTGCCCTTAGTAGTTGCTGAACAACTCATAATATTAAAGAATTTGCATTGTTCTTAAATTTGTATGTATGTGGCTTTAGGTGAAACATATATGAAATGTGATAAGCTTCTTTTCACTGTAGACTAGACAGATACTAAATGTTAGAATTAGGGAATTTTACTTTTTAAAAAACATTTTAAAAGATTTTCTTCTGTATTTGATAACATTTTTAAAATTCAGCTTTAAATAAATTTCAGTGTAAAATCAATATTCATGATTTCTAATTGTATTTTGCTTGTTAAATTAGTATATAATTTTTAATATTTTAGAATAAAATATCTTTTTAAAAGCATGTGCATAATAATTTTATTTTTAAGGGTTTTACATTTATTTTACTTTACTTTTTTTATGAAATAATATTTAAATTTGTTTATTTGGAATACAATTACATTTAATTTTTGATCCTGTAGATGCTTAAAACAAAATTGTGTTTGGACGCCTGGATGGCTCAGTCAGTTTAGCCTCTGACTCGTGATTTTGGCTCAGGTTATGATCTCATGGGTGGTCAGATGGAGCCCCACGTCTGGCTCCGGTCTCAGCGGGGAGTCTACTTGAGATTCTCTCTCTCCCTCTCCCTCTACCCCTCCCCTCTGCTTGAGTGAGTGCTCTCTTTTTCCCCTCTCTCTCCCTCTCAAATAAATCTCTAAAAAATTATGTCAAAATTTGATTATTTACATAGAGATTTTGCTAAAATGAAAAAAATATAATAAATTTAATGAAATAAACATATCAAATGTTATGAATTACATATATCTTTATTTCTATCATTCACTTAAACATGGCTGGCCGGTCAATACAACACACAAAAACACACACTGATAATTAAAGCCAGTAATGTTTGATATTATCTGTCATATAAAAACCATAACTTTATATATAATTTTCGAGTTTGTCATTACAAAGATATGTTTCAGAGTAAGAGAATGGAATATATTTCAATCAATTGTTTGTTCCTTTGATTTATAATTTTAGAATATTTAGCTGTATATCATGTGGATATCACTGGTAATCTTGCTCCAGGTCCTGCAAATATTAGGGATAGGTGTGCCCTTTTTGACAACTCTATTTAAAATTTCAACATCATCCATACCCTCCATATACACTTCTTTACCTTCCTAGATTTGCTTTTCTTTAAAACACTTATCGATATTTCACATGCTATACAGTTTACTTTTTATTTATTGTTGCCTTTTTTTTCTTTACCAGAATGCAAGTAAGCTTGATAAGATTTTTGTTGTGCTGCTTTCACCGCTATATTCTCGGCACATATAACAATGTCTGGAACATACTTGGTACTCAATAAATTCACATATTCATTCATTCCTCAATCACAAAAATATTTATTGAATATCCCTTATGCTTCAGACACTGTTGAATTCTATTAATTAGTACTTGAAAAGTTAAGATAAAAAAGGACATGAAAAGTTGTACTGGCTTTTAATTAGAGAAATAAATGAACGAGGTTATCTCATCCCAGAGCTAGAGTTTTCTTGAAGGGTGTAGAGTATAAGCCACCAACCACTCCCATTTCCCACTAGGGGATCCCGTTCAACCACTGGTTTCAATTTAAAATCACAATGTTATTTCTTTGTCACCTGTTTTAGAATACAAGACGTGACTCATAAATTCTTTAATCCCTCTTGGCAGCAAGGTTGTTTCTGGGCCCACACAGTTAATTGTTGCCTCAAGAATCATCCCAGAGTAAAGATGGATGTGAACCAGCCTTAAATGGTAAGTCTCATTGTTTTAGGCTACAAAGGCTTTTATGTGGTTAAATTCTTTTTCCCCTACAAAGGGAATTCACACACATACTGCAGACATCAAAGGCTATATGCAATTAAGCAAGATCTTATTGTAAGCCTACTCATGTACTTTTGTCAAACAAAATAAAAACTGAACTTGGTTCTGAAGCTAAGTACAGTTTTGTCATTATCTCCTGTCTTTATAGCAATGTAAGTAGTGTTGCTTTTAAAAACAACAAACAGACTTAGAATCCAGAGTTTTATTTTCTGCTCTGCCACTATTAGCTATGTAACCTTGAGAAAGTTACTAGAGGTTATGTATGCACCATAAATGGTTGAAAAATTTCAAGAGCTTTTAAAATTGGAATATATATTTACAAATTAATCTAGTTATACTTTTATTGATTATGTCATATATTTAATAGATTTACAATTCAAAATATTTATAATTTATATTCAGTATATTTATTTTACACATACATTTCCTATTTTATGCAGAGCAAGGAAAGAGGGAAGATATAATGAAAGCAAAGTCTGCTTAAAAAATGAGAATCACTTGTTTAATCCATATTGATTGATAGTAAATCAAGTAGATGAGAGGAAAAAGCCAATCTAATTCTGTATTTAATTGTCCATTCAGTTTAGTCAAATATCATTTGACCCCCACGTATGGACACACAGAAGACCATCTGCCATGAGGTCTGTTGAATTCCCTGATTGCCAGTAGTGCTGGGCAACAGCTTCTGCCTAAGGACAGAAATATGTGCAAAGAAGGGATTTGAGAGTCTGATAGTTAATCAAAGGCCCAGATGGATGTGCAAAGGTTTTCAACTTAGACTGCTTATAACAGCAAGAAATGGGAAATATATTAACCACCTATTAAAAAGAATCAGTTAAATACAATGTAATAATGAGCTATATCCATACAGGGTGGTCATTAAGGATGATGTGATAGAAACAAATGTGTCTACATGGAAAGATGCTTAGGACATATTAGATGAGAAATTAACATGAACGGGGGTATAGCCGAAGTGATTCTGTCTTCATAGTAAAAACATTATATATGAATACATGCAAATATATTTCCTTTCTCTCTTCTTCTCTCTCATTCTCTTTCTCTACTACCTCCTCTTTGCATGTATGCACATGCACACACACACATCTACAGAGATACACAGAAATCTTTGCCGCATTTATTGTTGGGTGGTGGAAATATGAATGATTCTATTTTTTATTCCTTATGCCTATACTCATAAAATTTTTAAATAATGAACATTATTACTTGTACACTAATATTTAAATGATAAACACATAATAAAAGCAGTCAATTGCTCTGCCCTCAAGCCTTGAAATTTGAGAAATCTTTAGAGTTTTCCGGATCAAGACTTATACTCCTAACAGAGAAGAGCTGATTCATCCTCTCTTGCCAATAAGGCATGACCACTTAGGGATTCTCCTGGCAATCCCGTTACTGGAGAAGTTCAATACTAGCTATACAATAATTATTCCTTAGTTTGACATTTTGTTGAATAATTCAAAACACTCTTCCATGCCTCATTCCTTGATTCAACAATCTAGTAAATATTTATTAGACACTAAGCATGTATATTATTATCATTTTATTATTTTTATTAATTATATAGTAATATTAACAATCCATTATTTGATGATTATCATTTGATCATTATGTATTGAACACCAAGCACTTATTAAACCCAAGCCTGGTTCTATGTTAAGCAATAGGGCTATAAGAGGTGAGAAAAAAAAAAACTAGGTACAGTCCTTTCTTCCATGGGAAGCTGAGAAGGTCATTCACCGTTTTGAAAAAAAGATTAAGCTACAGCAGAGAAAGTTTAGGTGGGTGACCTGCTAAGACAAGATCACAGATCTTCTAAATCTTATGCCAGGGTTCCTGGGTGGCTCAGTTGGTTTAGCGACTGCCGTCAGCTCAGGTCATGATCCTGGAGTCCCAGGATCGAGTCCCGCATCGGGCTCCCTGCTCAGCAGGGAGTCTGCTTCTCCCTCTGACCCTCCCCCCTCTCATGTGCTCTCTCTCTCTCATTCTCTCTCTCAAATAAATAAATAAAATCTTAAAAAAACATAAATCTTATGCCACGGCATTTTCCTGTATGCCGGAAACATAACCAAGATAAAACCCAAATAGTTGATTTTCTCCTACTGTAGATTGGAACAAAATTAGGAAAATAAGAAAAATAATCGTCATCCAGAAGTTTGCTGCCTTAGAGCATTATCAACAGTAGCCAAAATATGGAGAGAGCCCCAATGTTCATCAACTGATGAAGGGATACAGAAGTTCGCCACCTTAAGCTAATTACTGTTAACAAGGTGGCATGCCAGAAACTTTCTACACCTCTACATGGTCAGTGTGCTTTTATAAAAAACAGGCAACTTATTAGTTAATGTAAGGCATACAACAAAATATATACCAATTCACCTTGTTCCCATTAAAGTGAGACTAAGTCTTTATTATAGATAATCCACTTCATTTTTAAAACTCATTGAATTATTCATAGTTCAAAAATCAGTGACACTCATACATAAGGGGGTTTCATACATAAACTATGAAATGTATCATTTCACTACACAAATTTTTACAATTAAGATGAAAGATAAATATTGCCCATAAGCAATATATGATTTTCATCATAACTGGAGTTATATTTGGCATCTAGGTTTCTCTCTACACTCTTCATATTGACAAGGTTATGAGATCTTCATTCTTTATAAGAATCAACTTATTTTGTAATAAAGAAGCCATAATAGTTTAAAGAATTAAAACAGACCACACCTTCTCTCTTCTTCCTCGTCCCATCCAGTGTTTCCTCAGGTCTATTGACAAGTGAGTTTGCCTCACATCAGATAATAAAAGCCGAAGGCAGATGCATGATAATTCGAGAGAAGTGACAAAAATATAACCCTTACTACATAGGAGTATATAATATGTATTGATTTTTAAATGCCATCCACATATAGTATGTGTTTTTATGAGAGTTTTCTTAAAGAAAAGAGGTTCGCCATGATGTTCTAAGACATATGGTAAGCAGCGCACACACACACATACATGGAGGCCAATTTCAGTTGAAGGTCACTTGGACCTTTAATAACAGGTACAACTGGCTTAAACCATCTCCAGTTCCCTGGGTTAAGGAGGTACAGAGTCCTCACTGCATCTCTGCTGTGGGCTCTGAGGGTGGAGTTTATAATCTCAGCTGTTGTGGGCAACAGCCTTCCATGTCCTTGGACCTCATATACTCTCTCCGTCCCGCTTCCACATTTACTTGACTTCAATCCCGGTTCATTTTTTTTAATCTCTAAAAAGAATTCAAACACATCAAACTATTCATGAGCATAACAGACTTTCCCGGGGAAGGACAACATAGTTCAGAACACAAAAGTAGGGCTTTGCTTTTCAGCAACAAAAACAGGTTTTCAAAGAATAAGTAAGCATCATTCCCCCATAGTGGCATCTCACTGGCCACACCAAGTCCCAGCCTCTCTCCATCTGTTCAGCTCCTGTCTTTCCATCTCAGATTTCCTACCTCAGTCCCTCCTTCTGCACTGCTCTGGCGTTTACATTCTATCTGCTATCACACGGAGAATTGCCTTCCCCGTCACACTCCTGTGGTCTTGGTATCTGGCCATACCCACATCACACCCAGTGTCCTGTTTCAATCAGCCGTATCCAAGTATTTCCCAGATGAAGAGACTTCTCTCCCAAAAGACTTCTGTTGTGCAAAAATTAAAAGAAAAAAGAAAAACATTTCTCTCTCTGCATAGATTTTGTCCCCTTTTTATTCTAAGATGCACAATTCTCATATTTTAGCATTTCTGAAATCCAGATGAGTGTGTATATATAGTAAGAGTGAAATATTTTGACAATCAAAAGAATGTGAGTCTGGGGCTAGAAGGTAGTGATCATGACTCAAATAACATTTTTCAAAAAGAAAAATAAGTTTGCTCTTGTCCTCCTGCCTCAAATGGCGAATGAGCTTTGTAGCAGAGACAGGCTGGTTTCTCTGTCCCAAGAGATGGAGAGAGGCTGGGATAGTCACTTCTTACTTCAGAGAGTTATTAATGGGAGTCTTGTCAACTGCTGGGTCTTCCGTTCTGAAAGGTCTGATGTGGCCACTGCACCTGTACATAGATGGCCAAACACTATGTCTTGATGAAAATCTGGGACCACTTGGACTATGGTTCAGAGTTCCAGGTGCCTAATAATACAGGTCTGACTCACCTTAACATGGCCATTTCAGAGGAGAAAAGGGAATGAACTTCAAGACAGTGAAGTTTCTATAAAACAATCAGAGATTAATGGTGCAGAAACTCATTTTTAAAATGTCAGAATAGATTGTGCAATCCTGTTGGAGGTCATCGAGAGGACGTGACCGCTGGTTGACCCGCAGGCTGGATCCAGGGAATGGGAGACCCCTGACGCCCTCCCCTGTCCTTGGAATGTACATTCCACCCACTGTTTCCATGGTGGGAGCTGTTTCAAGGACACGGCTGTGAAAGAACAATGTGGTGTTGAGACTACCTGCACGGTACCCATGACAGAGCACACATAACGTGGTTAAAGCCTCTACATAAACTTTCAAGATCCCGGCAGTGGGTAGGGACATTTACCCGTCTTGCGATCGCTCGAGACAAGTCTCACACGTAAGTTCCCTGACTTGTTTGACCTACCGCCTACCAATCTGGAGTGGCCAGCCTCTTTCCTCTATCTCTCCTTGCCCTCTGTGAATGAGGGCCAATTTGTGAACCAACAAATCCAAATGTGCCCAGAGCTGCTGCAAAGAGATTTTGAATCTTTATTGCCAGGAAGTGGCTACCAGGTAATTTGTGATACTGACTATAGCCCAGAAAACTACTAACAATATGATCAGTGGAGTAAAGAGATGGGAAGCCAAGAGGTGAATGCTGTAAGAAATATTTACAAATGGTGAGAAAGCAATTTGCTGTATTCTCTGAGCTAAGGTGGACTTACTGTGGCAAACGTGATCCGTGCTCTAGCCACAATCCCTCGGACCGGCCGGATGTTCATGCCAAAGTTCATCAGTGTCTGCAGCTTCGTGCACGAGGGCTTATTTTTTCCAAACCACAGAAGACTGCTCTGTCCAGAGCATAAGTAGCAAGTCAGAAATGTCAGAAAATTCACAGTTCCTAGAACCAGCTCTCAACCCCTAACTCTCTGGAGTGAACGTAATTCCAAAGTACCTGTTCTCCACAGACCAGTGTTTCCTCATGGCATTAAAGCTCCAGTTGCCCAAGTGATGGGTGGCTCCATAACCACCCCTTCCCTCTCTCACTTCCCCAAGCACCAGCTAGTGCTCCCTGCAACTCCCAGATAACTACTTACACTGAATTCTTGCCTCACATCTGCTTCTGGGGACCCAAACTCTGGCACCCAAAATCAGACTGGGGAATTTTTTGGTCTCTGTACATATCGTTAAGATTCTCTGTTGATGATCTTGGCTACTACAAGTGATTTGTCATTAGTTTTTGCAATTCCCATGTGCAATACCAGACAGCCCATGTTATGAAGAAATGAAGTGCAAATTAGCTGCTGATGTCATTTTTTGTCACATTATTTGTACTTGGCATTTGGGTTGGTCTATGAACATTGTTGAGAGACTTCAGTGTTTAAACATATTCATTTTTGGTTATTTATTTCAGTGTCTGTGGATTTATAACTTTGGGAAGTGATCTCTGTTTATTTTTAATGGCAGATGTCCATCTTAAAGTTCAAATTTTAAAATGTTGACACATCCACATTGTGTAGAAAATGATCATTAGCTTGTAACCAAGGTATGATCTCATATTATTACTTCTCCCTTTTATTGAAAAAAATACCTACGCTTTTATTATTTCCTCCAAGAACAAATCATATATTTGGTTGAGATAAAAAATAATATATAGTAATAAAATAATAGTGAAATTTTTTTTAACTAAGAAGCTGTTAACTTTATGGTACTCTTACAATCAATGATGTTTTTTTTTTATTTTTTATTGTTATGTTAATCACCTTATATTACATCATTAGTTTTTGGTGCAGTGTTCCATGATTCATTGTTTGTTCATAACACCCAGTGCTCCATGCAGAACGTGCCCTCCTCAATACCCATCACCAGACTAACCCATCCCCCTACCCCCTCCCCTCTAGAACCCTCAGTTTGTTTTTCAGAGTCCATCATCTCTCATGGTTCGTCTCCCCCTCTGACATACTCCCCTTTTCTTCCTCTCCTGTTATCTTCTTCTTTTTCTTTTTTCTTAAAATATGTTGCGTTATTTGTTTCAGAAGTACAGATCTGTGGCAATCAATGATGTTTTAAAATTCAGGAAATGCTTGCATATGTTGTGTTAGCAATATGTGCTCATTATAAAATTTCCTAAAATAAAACCCCAAAAGTATCAAGAAAAAAAGCCATAATCTCAACACTCAAATATAAAGAGTATTATTATTATATTTATTTTTAAAGATTTTATTTATTTATTTGAGAGAGAGAGAGTGGCAGAGGCAGAGGGAGAAGTAGGCACCCCACTGAGAGCAGAGCCTGACATGGTGCCCAATACCAGGACCCTGGGATCATGACCTGCGCTGAAGGAAGACGCTTAACTGGCTGAGCCATCCAGGTGTCCCAACAGTACTATCATTTTAAAATGTATTTCCAAACATCTCCTTCTCTGTGTTTATACTCGTATATATGTATATACTCATATATAAATAAGATCATATGACACATACTATTTTATTAAATACTATTGTTACATAATAATGTTTCATGAATGTTTTTCCACTTATTCAAAAATGCCAATATCTTCCTTGACAAGAACAGATGCTATGCAGAGGTTGACTAGATGACCAGTGTATGGTAGTGATTGAGAGTACTTCTGCTTTGAAGTAGCAATCTTTGCCAACAACATTTGAAGTGTCCATCACTGTATCAAGTATTTTTATTTTTTTATTTATACATTTATTTATTTATTTTTTGTATCAAGTATTTTTAGTTACTACATTTTTGGAGAAGACTATCCAAGCATATATATGCAAATAATGCCCAAATTAACTCCCTAATGCATCAATCCTGATGAAGGGAACAGGATTGTAGAGAGGTAAAACAAACCTGTCCTGAACTTTGGGGCAAGCAAGACAGGCTTAGGCAAGTCCCCCAAAATGGAGGACTTAGAACAGATAGGAAGCATGAGAAAAAACAAAGGTGGGACCATTCTTCCTCTAACTTACTGTGTAAGTTTGGGCAAGTTTCTCAAGTTCTCTGTGCATTACAGTTTTATCCACTGCACCTAGAGGAAACTGACTCTTCTTTCACCATTTTGCTAGTCAAGATTTTATAAATTGATCAGTCTTTGAGTTCTGGCACACTGTAAGTAAACATGTGTGTTACTGTCTGACCAGCTTTCCTTCCGCTGTTAACACAACTCATCCCTTCCTTTTGGGGAACCACATCTTCCCCATTGTCCACCAGGACGCTTGTAGGATGCAGACCCCACCTCTGGCTCCAGGGCTGGGGTATCAACCAGGCTTGGCCAGTCAGGATACCAAATCCCTTGAATCATGATGATTGGTTCAGAGGTTAACATATGATTCCAGTCAGCCAATGAGCAACCAATAGTCTCCAGTTGGGTTGCAAATCTGGTAGAAGATAAGTCTGAAGCTGCCTATTGGCTATCTTCTTTATTGCTTGGGGGGAGCTCATGGAGAATAAAGCAAGCAATAGGGAAACTACACAGGAAAGTAGGTCCTCTCTGTATTTACTTCTGAAAGTTTTTCAACAGAGGAGGTTTAGGGGCTCCAAGAGCAACAGTGACTCAGGAACCACACTGTGGCAGTTATACAAGGTGGTAAATAGACTTCAGGGAGGCAGGACTCTGGGCAGGAAGTTTCCAGCTTCAGTGATGATTCCCATATTTCAAGCCTGTCATGGAAGCAGAGATCCACCACTGTGGCTTGGATAATAAGGATGTCAGTGCATTTGGGAACTGGGCTATTAGAAATCCTGCTCTTGCTGTCCACACACCACAGAAACCTCCCGGATCCTGTTGAGAGCTTGAGAGAAGGGAAAGGCTCTAAAATGCCCACTTTTATATTCCTTATCCATTTTAGTAAAGGCTTGATGTTAGACTTCAATTAAACTTGGAAACCTAGAAAAAAATACAGAAATGTGATATGTCTTGCACACTTGAATTATTTAACTAGAACTCTGCCAACTGCAGAGCGTGCTCCTTTTGCTCTTTCCCCTACATTGCTTTCTTGACTCTGTACTGCCTGACACATTGTCCTGCATAAAGTAGGTCTCAGGGCAGGGTGTGCTTGTGTGTGTGTGTGTGTGTTTAAAGGAAATGAGAAGAGCTTTGTTATCATTAGGAGCAAACTGCTAAGGGGGTAGAGCAATGGGTGTGATGAAACCAGGGTTTCTGTTTGGTAGGGGGAGAGAAGATGCTTGGCCTCTTTCTTCAATCGTTTGTAGTACGCAGGCAAGGATGGTGGAAGAAGACATTGTATGACAAGGGTCACAACCCTGAAAGGTCACAGTACTCTGGGGAGGGGAAGTGGCCCTATAAGCCAGTGTGAATAGAGCTTGAAAGGAGTGGTGGTAAATGGGTTGATTTTAAGCGGTCTTGAAAGTGGTGCTAAGATGATGAACTTTATTCAGTAAGTAACTGGAGTCCATGGATGTTTCTTTTTTTTCACATGAATAATCTTTGTTTTACAATAACTCTGATCATGTAATATAGGATATTGGTTCTTAAAGAGTGATCCCAGGCCAGCAGTATTGGCATCACCTGGGAACTTGTCTGAAATGAAAATTCCTGGGCCACACCCAGACCCACCATCTAGCTGTTTAATAGTCCTTCAGGTGATGATGATGCACACCAAAGAAGTAGTGTGTGAAGGGGAAAGCGCCTTTCCCATGAGTCACTCGATGAAACTTGAATTTATTGCCTTTTAGATGTTTTAAGCCAAAGGTAAGTCAGCCCACAGTGTATTAACAGGCTGCCCACCCCATATGTAGAGAAAGTAGAATTTATTCCTTCACGTAAGGAACATATTAAAGTGCTGCATTTTTCTCCTTCTATGCTGAATTCCACATGAACTATACAAAACACACCCCAACCTCAACTATTTTCTAGATAAATAAAATAAGAGAAAGCAACCTAGGGCTACAATGTAGCCACAAGGCTCCTCTCTTCCCCAGATTCTCTTGATTTCTAACTGGCCAACAGGGTTTCACTGTATTAGCCCCTGATCTAGAGGCAGGTGGATACCTTCGAGATAATGTTCATTCATGTGAATGTCACACTCAGAGAGACACCAGCTTTGGATTTCTTCAGAGCTGGTTTCAAAGCTATTTCTCAAAACCATCTCAAAATGTTCTTGATTTAATGCCCAGGAAATACTGGCAAGGATAAAGGGACACATTCAGGAATGTTGGGACGGCCAGCAGGCAGGCAGGCTTAGCAGAAGACCTTTCTCTGAGTCCTGCCAAGGCTTAAACACGCTCTCTGGTGCACAGTGCTGCTGCTTTAGATCCAGGAGCCGAAGTTCTCCTATACTCGGGGGTCATCCTGTGCTGTGGGGGTAGGACCAAGGAAGAGAGAGCCTCTATTCCCTTGGTAAGAGTCAACCAACGTTGCGGTCTCTAACCATTGGTTTTCCAACTCACTGGCTCATGTACATTTTGTTTCATAGGTGTCTTGTGAATGCAATCAGAAACTCCTGGAGTTTGGAGGGAATCGTTAGGCCATGAAGAACTCTCCTTACTTTCTTCTTTGATGGATGCTCCTGTAGTCCCTTGAACACTTCCAAAGATGGGCCTCACATTATTTTGAAGACTGTGAAGTATCAGAGTGTGAACATGTCCATGGTGGTAGACCACTAAAGCAGGACTGCAAAAGAGCTACCCAAGAACCAGTCTTGAAGCACAAGGGATCATCCAACTCATCCTAGAAAGAGATTAGAGGTAGCCAGAATGATGGGGAGCATTTCTTTAAAGAGGATTGGTGTTGCTATGCTGAGACTCCCACCTCCCTCTGTAAAATGACATAAATTATTAGCATCATTGTGGGTAAGAATTTTTTGCAGAGTCAGTTATATTATGTGTTTAGACCAAGGTTTCTGAACCTCAGCACTAGTGACATTTTGGGCTGGCTAATTCTTTGTAGTTTGGGCTATGTGTGCATTGTCAGATGTCTGGCAGCATCCCTGGCCTCTCCTATAGATGCAGTAGCACCTTACCCTCAATTGTGATGATCAAAACTGTCTCTGGATGTTGCCAATGTCCCCTGGAGGATAAAATTGCCCTTGGTTGAGAACCATTGAACTAAACTCTATTGTCCCTGAAAATTATTGTGTTCATGTATGTGGGGTGTGTGTGTGTGTGTGTGTGTGTGTGTTTGGTAAAACAGCTACCTGCTTACTGACCAGGAAAATGAGGAGACATATCTTGACTTCACATGATTCACGACTTTGAAAAGCTAGTTGTTGGGTTGGAGTGTCAAAGATCACTTTGCTTTCTCTTCTGCAATGCCTCCTTTGCCTCAAGCCCCATTCCTATGTGTTATTCTAGACTTCACTCAGACATTCAGAACCACACCATGGGAGGCATGGGGAGCTCTGTGATCTATAGATGATACTGCTTGGAGTTGGGAGGGAAGAAGACAGAGTGTAGGGCCAGACTTCCTGGTGGCAGGCAATGGTTTTCTGTAAAGTGAGGGCTGACTTTCACATTATAGAAATGTTTAAGAGGAGACATTCTAGGAGGACAAAGGTGAAGGTTGGTTCTCCATTCAAGGGCCAGGTATGGTAACTGGGGGCCTGGTGAAGAATTAATTTTACTTTTTGCTGAATTATTTCTCCTTGAGTTATGGGAACTGTCAAATCCAATGTAAACAGTAAATGTTCTCAGTGCCTTAGTTCTTGTGGGTTACCCTGTTCTCTTAGATCTATTACCCTTCTACGGCCTGTATGGTGGTGCTGTGGGGAACTAAGGAATGAAGCAGGAAGGGGTGTGCTGGTGAACAGGCCATCATCTCTCGACTTCATACCCTCCTTCCCTCCATGGCCCTGCAGCTGAGAACTTATTTCCACTTTGCCAGCTAGTTCCTTGTTAGCCTCTGACAATAGGGGATTCGGGGAGAGTGCTAGGCTGGAGAAGGGAGGAAGGGCTTGCTTCTTTCTCTTTGCTGCCTCCTCTCTGTGTCACCTGGGCAATGGTTCACCATCAGCAATGGTTGGCTTAAGAAGTAGCAGTTGGGTTCCCTCTGCAATTTTTCCCTTTTTCCCTAAATCAGAGCTATGGTGGAAACACTCTGCCCCGAACAAAGATATCAGTATTAGCTGGCTGGTGCTGCCACCTTGGAGAACTGTGTTCTGATTCTGTAGGAGACGTCTTCCCAACTCTGAAGGCCTTGGTGCTGGCTACAGTGCCCACTCTTCAGAGCTCTGAACCCCAAGCTTCCAATAGCCCAATCCCCTTGCTTTATCCCCACAATCCTGGTCGGGGGGGTGGCAGCTGCCTCCTATGGTCACTATAACTGCATGGCCTGGTTTCCCTTTTTGACTTTTTAGTCTTCTGTACATACTTAACCAACTCCTTATATTACATTCTCTTTATTAAAGTGACTGGTATGGTTTCTCTTTTGTCGACTGGACCTCAACAGAGAGATAAGGAAACAGGGGTTGGTTTACTTCATCTCTTTGATGAGACCAGCATAGTGGTGGCAGTTTTGCTTCGAGCCATTCTGTAATTCAGAGTGTTTCCAGCAATGCCAGCAGCAGAGCCAGCAAAGGGTTTCAGAGACAGTGGCGGGAAGGAGCATGCGATCCCCAAAAGCAACTGCCAAGTGGACAGACCGGGAGCACCCATGAGAAAATCCCCCTTCCATCCCAAATCTACAAGAAATTATGGGCTGGCCTCTCTGTTCTTCATAACAAAATAGGATCTAACCAGGTAGAGAAGAAAATATCAGAGTATATCACATATAATAAGGAGAGATAGTATCTCATGAAACTTTGGTTCAGTTTTGTATATATGCATGCATGTGCATACTGGTATGTAATATGATAAAACACCTTTTCTACTGTGGGTCTGGAAAAAAAATTAAAGAGCAGAAGGGAGGCTGACATTTAGGATTCATGTAAAATCATGAGACTTCTGTGCTTTTTTTAATTCCAAGACGAATGACCTGGGCAAATGGCTGTACCATCATTCAGTCTTAAGGGCTCTTTATACACCAGAAAAACTCTCAGTAGGTAATCCCAGGGTGGGAAATGGAGGGCCCAAGAAGGCCTGAGGACACATGGCCAGTCTGCGGTCCCTGGACCCTGCCCCTATTTCCTGAGGGTGCTGTACCAACCATGGCTCCTCCTGAGCTCTTCCCATTCTTTCTCTACATTGGAGCCGTCATGTACCTGCCCCACTCTTGTTCACTAAACGAGTGTAGAGTCAGAACCGACCACAGTAACGGAAACAAAGTTATACCAGCTTTTCAACTGAGAGACATGTCCTTTGAATTGCTTTAGGCCCTGTGTTAAACACTATTAGACTTCACCCTATCCAGTGTTTTCCTGACTTTTGGGATTAGCGTTCTCTTTCTAAAACACGCTCTAGTTCTACTCACCACACACACACACACACACACACACACACACACACACACACACCCCTTTATTACAATCCCAGGGTACAGGTATCTGAGGTTATGAGGCAGGTGACCCCTCAGCCCTCAGATACCAGCACCAGCCAGACAGCTCCCCCCTCACCTCAGGAGTCTGGGTTTTGTCTAAAATGTCTGTTCACAAACTGGCCATGTTTGGGCAAGAAACTGGGAGGGAGGTCTCAGAATAAAATGGCCTAGATCTAAACATTGAGAATGGGCTATTCTTCTAGAGTTTACTTTAAAGGAATACTATTACAAAAAGACTAGTGCAAACTTATCTACTTCGCAGGATCCCGGCTTCAGCTGTTGTGTGATATTTTTAACAAGCTCCTCCTCAGGCCACCTGCCCTACCTTAGCAGCATCTGGCTCTGTGATTATACTGTTCATTCCTTAGAGAGCTTCTGTTCCTCCTTGGCATTCCATCATGCACACTTCATTGTGGGACTGAGTTGCACTATGTTGCTGAGCTTTTAGAAGCTCTTTCATGCTAGGGTTAAGAAAAGAAATAGTTACCTTAAGTGTAATTAATGAAGGGCCCAGGAGATTCCACTCACAAAAGAATGCAGTGGGGTGGGGGGAGATATTATTTGGCTGCAAATTCACTTTGTTCTTCCAGCGTCTCTAACTCCTCAGCAACTTTTAAAATTCCAATTCTGTGTTGAAACTTGGACGAGATACATAGAGATTACCTGATCTAACATTACGGGCAAGGATTATAAGAACCAAGGCATTTAAATTACTTATCTGAGCTCATTTTAACTGGTTATCAGCAAAGCTATTTGACATAGCATTGATTTCCAATAGATAATTTGTCTTAGGAACATCAAATATAATCCATTGTTAAGCAGCACACCATATGGCAGGAGGGCTGCAATTTCACAAGCACTGACTTGGCATTGAACATTTAATTTAAAAGTTTGCATCAACTGGAAAGCTCCTAATGGAATATCTGGCTCAAGCTTCAAATGGCTTACACCCACAATACACCACATTAATGAAAAGGGGCATTGTTACCCACACAGGTAGAGACACACAACATCATTTCCTTGCTTAGGTGGTGGGCAAAGGGGTAATTGTGGATACAGTTGTATTTGTATTAAAAATGGTATTTTCAAGAAGTGAAGATGAAATTATAGAGCTTAGGCCCATATGATAGCTTAAGAAATGGCATGATCTCTGCTGCCCTGTTGGCATTTAACATACATGATTTCAAATGTCACGCGTGTTAATATAATTTTCGGTTGGAGAAAGGAGATGCCATACTTGTAAGTCACTAGTACAGTGCTTCTCAAACTTCAATGTCAACTGGAGATCTTGTTAAAAATGCAGGTTTGGACTCAGTAGGTCTGGGTAGGGCCTGAGATGCTGTCTGAGTGACAAGTGCCCAGTTGATGGGGACACTGTTGCTCCATGCCCCACACTTTGAGTAACACAGATCTAGAAGGATTGTAGAGGAAGATGAAAAGACTGCAAGCCCTAGAGACAAAACTGTAGGCACCTTGTTTCTACCATTCATTAGACGAATAATTTTACAATATCCTTGATGCATCTGAGCAGCAGTTGTCTAATGAATAAAACGGGATAATAATAATAATGATACTGTTTCAGGCAACTGAGAAAATAGTGGGCAAGTGGTTTTGAAAAGCCAGGCTGTATAAACAGTTGCTGCCTGTGGATACCATCCTACTATGTCCTCTAATCCCAAGTCTGAAGGGAAAATATGGTAACTAGGTCGAGAAAACTTCCTCAGAAAAACTCAGAGTGGATTTCTCTCCATCTGCACTTTATAATCAAATTTCCAATTGCTTGGTGGAGAGACAGTGTCCTGCAGGAAGTGGCTAATGTGCCGACAAGTACAAGAACACCTTTAGCTATAATGCATCGTGTTCGGTCTTGTTGAGATTTAATTCAACTCATGACATTCATAGGCTGTGCTATAAAAACAACCCGGCAGTAATGGCTATGTGCACTGTTTACTTTATTATGGACCCAGGACTCTGCTGGGCTTTCCAGACGACGGTGGGTCTTGAAAAGCTGCCACTGCGGGCTGTGCAAACACACAGTGTGCCCAGGCGAACCTCTGTTTGGTTCATGGGAATCTCACAGCTGAGCAAACGCAAGGGCTCAGTAAGGTCTTCCTTCCCTTCCATGGTAAACCAAGCAGGAAAGTGAATTCCTCTGGGCTAACCCACGAGATGCCTCTCTTAGGTAAATAGCAGATTTGTGAAAAGCTGTCTGTCCACTCCTGACCTATTTACATCCCAGATAGCTTTCCGGGTGCATTTTTCAGCTGCCAATGAATGCTAAAGCAAAGGATAGATTTATCTGTTAGACAGTGGTCCCATTTCTACACCATCTCCTTCCCCACTCACCTCCTACCCCTGACTAAACACTGGGATATCATCTGAATGGAGACAGTAAGATCACTTCCATTTACAATCTGTCCTATTTAAATGGACTGGGAATGATTTCATAGTAATAGCTTTCAACAACCCATATTACTAATGGAAATGAGGCTACACTTTATTCTGAGTGCCTAGGTAACAATTTTTTACTCACTAGAAAATATCTTAGTGATGCCAGCTCACACTCAGTGTTTATTTTATAGAACTACATTAAGACTAAAAGTGAGAATAAAAATCTCCCTTAAATTAATAAAGAGAGACTACCTCTAGCAAGTGCTCTACAAATACTTTCTCTTAGACCTTATCAGGGAAATGGGTATCCATAGAGTTTTTCAAACCCTAGCTCCACCTCTTTCTAGTTGTCTGATCTTGAGCAATTAACTTATTGTTATACTTCAGCCCCTTCATCTGTGAAATAGGGGTAACAATAGCTCACAGAGTCATCGTGAAGCTTAAATCAGATATTGCACATGTACGGTGGTTAGCACAGGACTTGGTAGGTTAGTAAATGTGCAAAAGTGCTAGTAATTCTTACCATACTTGTCTCTATGCTAACCTACTGACATCACAGTATTACCTATAGCCTAGCAGTACACATTTTCTGGGTCCAGGAGTCTGTAGAAGTGATTTTCAACATTTTACAGATGTCTGGATTAAGTCAACATTGATGCTCATAATCTTGTCAGCTACCATTAATTGGGCAACACAGAACCCATGTATGAATTACAGGTATGAATTCCAGGGCAACCCTAAAATGTATTAGCTTCATATGCAGATGAGGAAACCAAGGTTTAGAGAAATACTTGGTAAGTTATAGAATTGGGATTTGGACTCCTGAATGTCTAACCTTTGTGCCCCATGATCTGACATGCCAAGTATAACTAGCATGTGTGCTAAAGCCCAGGGGTCTCACACATGCTTAGACTCACTCAGACCCAACAACTGTACACAGCTGGAGTATTTGGGGACTTTTTTGGAGAGACACATTTTTTCTTTGAAAACACAGTAGAATTTGGGGAAAAAATTAAAATAAGCAGTAAAATTTGGGATGGCTACAACACTTGCATATATGCAAAGAATTCCTTCTTTCTAAAAGGGAGGTTTCTAATAATCTCTCAGATATTCCTTGATTTGTAAGGAGAAAGATCCACAGGCAGGTTTCATTTGGCAGGGAAGATGCCTCTGTTTTCTTCAAAAATTTATCTGTGAGTCTTACCTTCATGGATCAGGGCAAGTACTCATGTGCCCGTTGTGTCATCTCAGAAGGCTCCCATGGCCCCTGGATCAGATGGCCTCAACCTGCTCATCAATGTCCAAGTCCCTTCAAGGTAGCACAAAACCATTCTGTCATTGGAGATTATGTTAAACACAAATACCCCTGGGAAAACAGCAAAATGACATGTCATAGAAGCAGCATTTGTGAAATGAAATGAATCACGGCTTTTGAGCTCAATAGACCTGAGTATGCAATCCAGATAAGTATGGGCAAGTTTCTTTCAACTTTTCTAAGACTTTAAAATAAGTCTGATAATAATGGACCATTGCAAAGATTGAATGAAATAACATTTCTAAAGCACTTAACTCAGCACTTGGAGTATACTAAATGCGATAATAGTAGCTATTGTTATTGCTAGTCACTTTCCAGAGAGTAATTTGGAGTGAAACATAAGGACTCTGGATACCTGTGAGATGTATGGCATGTCCGGGGTGGACGAGCTAGGAAGTGGACAGGAGGATAACCATAGGGAGATGTAAGCTTCTGAAAATAGTTCACCTTCCTCCTAGGACTGCTCAGGTTAGCCCAGCTCTGTATGATCCTCAACTTTGAGTGGGGATATTTTCAGAGTGTACAGACCTGATTCCCCTTCAGCATCATCTCTAAATTACCAAAGAATATCAACCTGTTTAATGAATGCAAGTTTGTCTTGCTCAGTCTCCGAATTGACATTTTTCAGAAGTATTAGATATAAGAAAACTTATTTTAAACCTAGATGATCTTAAGAGAAAGTAGAATACATGAGCCCTAGGAAAGATGATAGGAATGAGCAAGAATTCCTTATAACTTGAGAGAGTGACTGTGCTCTTCTTGCCAGCAGCCTGTGGAACCCATCAAGTGCTTAGTAAAGGCCCACTAGGTGAGTGATTAAACTGGCAGGTGACTCAAGGTTTTACTCAACAGTCAGTGATGTGGGATGCTAAATTTTGGGTTGTTCTTAGGCTTACTGTAAAATCCCTTTCCCAGATGTATGCACAGGCAAATACCTCTCACCTCAACTTTCTTTAGTAGAATTTTTTTTTTCAAAATATGGTTAAAAAGCAAGTACTCCCTGAAGAACAACACTCTAGATCATTCTTGGTTATTGACTTGGTTGTTTTTCTGGGAGTATCTGCTAATATCCTTTTGGGACTCAGAAGAAGATCATTTCTGATTGGAAGGTAGGAGGAGACAAAGTTAGAGAACACGTTGCCCTAATTCCAAGTGTTTGCCGTGGTGGGTACTGGGAGGCGCAAGGAAGATAGGAGAAGGCTCAGCAGGCACTGTGTTAAGGAAGACACTAAGTTTGTTTCTCAAACTTTAACTCCAGAAGAATCGCTTAGAAGGCTTGTTAAAATGCAAGTTCCTAGGAGTTATACTCAGAACTTCCGATTCAGTAGGTCAGGGATGGGGGCCAAGAATATGTACTATTAAAATGCTCCTCAGTGACACTGATGCTATTTTTCTGAGGACCACACTTCAAGCGGCACTGACAAAGATATTGGGCAGGTGTGTGGGGGGATGCTCATGGTGGGGAGAAGGAGGGATTCCAAACACTAAGGAGTATGTCTACAGCCAGCCTGTAGGAGACCATGGGGACAGATTTATATATCCTCCACACTTAGGGATGGGAACCGAGTTCTCCAGATTTTGCAGATGCCTATCCTCCACCAGAAATGACCTGAGGTCCTTAATCACATGATGAAGCCCAATCATCTTTTAAAGATCTGTTCCCCCATCACCGCTATGAAATGTTTCCTGACCCACCAAGGCTTATCATGGCCATTCTTCAGCATGCTCTCCCAGCACTCTAATTAGACCTCTATTAACACTGCTTGGTAATCTCTTATTTGCATTTGATCTGACCTCAAAACCACGTGCCCAGCAAATTGGAGTATATCCTATTATATATATATGTATTTTTTTAAGACTTTATTTACTTATTTGAGAGGGAGAGAGAGAGTGCATGAGCTGGAGGAGGGAAAGCAGAGGGAGAGGGACAAATAGACTCCCCCCTGAGTGTGGAGCCCAACTCGGGGCTCCATCTGAGGACCTGAGACCATGACCTAAGCTGAAGTCAGATGCTTAACTGACTGAGCCACCCAGGCGCCCCCATATCATATTATACTTATCTTAGTACCCATTGCACCTAGAGTCATGTCTTTTGTATAGTTAACATGCAGTAAATTTTTGTGGAATTAGTGGAAACAAATTAGTGACTAACTTGGGCTTACTTCAAAGAACTAATCAGCTATCTTCTCTACTTTACTGTAAAACTTTTCAAGCAGTCACCTATACATGTGCTTCTACCTTCCTCCTATTCTCTATTAAACTAACTTCAGTTAAGACTTCATCCACATCTCTCCATCAAATTAGCGCTTGAAAGGTCACCAGTGACGTCCACATTGCTTAATCCCTGGCTCTTTGGGAATTCTCAACTTCCTCAACCAACCAACAGCATTGAAACTTTGATTTCATTGGCTTCCAACTGTATTTGTCCTTGAATCATCTCCTTCCTCTCTGACCTTCTTAGTATTTTTTGGCTGATTATTCCTTATCTCCTTGACCCCTTAATGTTGGACTGTGCCAGGGTTCAGTCTTTAGACTTCTTTTTTTTCTTTTCTGTCTACATTCATTCTCTTGGTACTTGCATCCAGTCCAATTGCTTGAAGGCAGTCTCTATGGTGATGACCCCAGTGTACCTCCAGCTTCAACTTCTCCAAGGAATTCCAAATATATTTCTCCACCCAAATGACTAATAGACATTTCACATTTAACTAATTCAAATTCCAACCCTCCTGATCTCCACAAGCCCTATACTTGCTCCTCCCATAGACTGTTTATATCAATAAAGTTCAGACTATTCTCCTAGCTGGTCTACTTGAAACTTCAGAGTAGTCTTTGCCTTTTTATTACATGGAACCTGCAGTAAATCCCTCCTTTACCTTTGAAATACAATCAAAATACATCCAATTCTTACTAACTTCACTGTGTCTACACCAGTCTATCACCTCTCACTTGAAATATTACAACAGCTCTGTGATCGAGCTCTTGTCTCGCCCATCTGTGGTATATACTCAACAAAGCAGCACAAGTTTCAAACACCTGACTTTTTATCACTCCTTTACTCAAAACACTCCAATAGCTTCACATCTCAGGGTAAAAGTCATAGTTCTTATAATGGCCTACATCTCTGACCAGTACTCCTAGTACTTTCAGCCTTGCTCACCCTGCTCTGGCCACCCCAGCCTTCTTACTGTTCTTCACACAAGTGAATGCTTGCCGTAAGGCTTGCACTTTCTGCCTCTTCTGTCTGGAATCCTCTTTTCCTGCATGTTTTCACTTCCTCTAGGTTTCTGCTCAAATATCACCTTATCAGAGAGGTCCTAACAAGTCTAATACTCACCCACATGAACACTCTATCCCGGTACACTGCTTTATTCTTCTGCATGTGCCTGACGTATTCTATATTTTTTAAAGATTTATTGATTTATTCTAGAGAGAGGGAGAGGGAGGGGCAGAGGGAGAGAATCTTCAAGGAGACTCCCCACTTAGCGCAGAGCCCGACATGGGGTTCTTTTTTTTCTTAAGATTTTATTTATTTATTTGAGAGCGAGCGAGAGAGAAACAGCATGACAGGGGAGAAGGTCAGAGGGAGAAGCAGGCTCCCCGCTGAGCTGGGAGCCCGATGTGGGACTCGATCCCAGGACTCCGGGATCATGACCTAAGCCGAAGGCAGTCGCTTAACCTACTGAGCCACCCAGGCGCCCTCGACATGGGGTTCTCTCCCATGACCCATGAGATCATGACCCGAGTTGAAACCAAGAGTCAGACCCTGAGCTGACTGAGCACTCAGGCATCCCTAATGTATTCTATATTTATTTTTGTTTGTTTTCTATCTCTCTCCACTAAAACAACCTTTCCAAAGGCAGAAATCTTATCCATTTTGTTCACTACTCTCTCTCCAGTGCCTAAAATAGTGCCAGGGATACGAATAAGTGAATGAAAGAGTAAAATGAGAGCATGTGGCTAGAGACCTATGGATCCTATTTCTTATTTCTGGCACTATGATTAGTATAACATTCACTAGCACCTTGAGTCCAGGTGGTAATCATGACTGGATCTTACCATGGGGGGTATATTTTATCGTTAAGTTTTATTGAGACCATATTTTAAAAATGACAAAGCCAGGAACAAAGGAACCTACATCCCTGAATCACCATGTGGAAGGCAGCCTGCTGAACCTCACTAGATGTGATATGAGCAAAAGATACCACGTGTTGTATTAAGCCACTAACAAGTGGGGAGAACTTGCTATAATGGTTGGCCTTTCTTAACCTTGAAAAATCCTATTAAAGCTAGAAGGTATTTAGATAAAAATTAATATGATAGGAAAATACTAGGCTCAGAAAGATTATGTATGTGATTTCTCTAAGAAAGAGTTGCCAGATAAAATACAGGGTGCCCAGTTAAGTTTTAATTTCAGATAAACAGAGAATAATTTTTAGTATAATATTGGGTGGGACATATGTACACTAAAAAAGCATTCAGTGTTTATCTTAAATTAAAATTTGACTGGGCATCCTGTATTTTCCTTTGCTTAATGTGGCAACCTTAGTCTAAGGGGACTTTGTAACAGATACTTGAACCTAATTTTAATTACCAACCCAATTTCCTTTCTACCAGTCTACCCAGAAAATCACTGGTACAGATAGATCAGGAGGTGAAAACTCTCAAATTTTTATTTCCTATCTTCCGTTTACAAAAATACCTAACAACGTTCAGAAACCTTAAGAAGACATTCTTCTAGCTTGCTCTCTCCAGAGAGAATTGTGGTTTGAATTTAGGATATGGCCTATGGCTATATCTAATTCTGTGTTCCATACAGCTCAGCTGTAGTATTAATACCCAACAACTTTTCATTACCAGCAGAAGTAATTATAACTAGATAATCCCAGTGATAATAGGATAGGGTCAGTTTAAAGGTTAGTTCTGAAATTTAAAAGTGCTATAAAAAGTTCATTTGTTCTTGATGCTCATTTCCCACCAGAAACCACAGACCTCAGTGGAGCTTTGGTAAATCATCTCCATGGCAACTAGTTACCATCTTCATCTTGGAAAGACTGTGAAATCCCTAAGAACAGATGCAGTATTTAAGTATGCCTTGCTGTCAAACAAACAGACAAAATTGAAACAAATACTCACAAAATGTATAAATCTGAAAGTAGATGACTTTCAAAATATTTTTTATTTTTAGGAGGCCATGATCATTAGGACTAATGAATTGCTTTATAAATCTCAAAGATCCCAAGTTTTCTTTTATAGTAACCTGCACTCAATAATGATGATTTTATTTATGTATTTGTTTATTTTAAATATGTTATTTATTTGAGAAAGAGAGAGCACAGCAGGGGAAACATCAGGCAGAGGGAGAGGGAGAAGCAGGCTCCCCGCTGAGCAGGGAGCCTGAAGTGGGGTTCGATCCCAGAATCTTGGGATGCTTAACCAACTGAGCCACCGAGGTGCCCCAATAATGATGATTTTAATTCATTAAAAGTAAAAGAATGTAAGAATAAAATGCATAAATTAACTTACAGTCAGAGGAGAAGTTTGAAATGACCAAATAGTTGCTAGAACATATATTTTTTTACCGCAGAACTTTTCTTGTATACATTTAAAATGTAAATGCTTCACTTGAATTTTGAAGGATTTTTAAAGTACTGGGTTGTGCTTTAAATCAGGTTTTGGCAAATTGTGGAAAGAGTCGAGATGCCCTTCAACAGATGAATGGATAAAGAAGATGTGGTCCATATGTACAATGGAATATTACTCAGCCATCAGAAAGGATGAATACCCAACTTTTACATCAACATGGATGGGACTGGAGGAGATGATGCTAAGTGAAATAAGTCAAGCAGAGAAAGTCAATTATCATATGGTTTCACCTATTTGTGGAACATAAGGAATAGTGTGGAGAATATTAGGAGAAGGAAGGGAAAAATGAACGGGGAAAATCAGAGGGGGAGATGAACCATGAGAGACTGTGGACTCTGAGAAACAAACTGAGGGTTCTAGAGGGGCGGGGGTGGGGGGATGGGTTAGCCTGGTGATGGGTATTAAAGAGGACACGTACTGCGTGGAGCACTGGGTGTTATATGAAAACAATGAATCGTGGATCACTACATCAAAAACTAATGAGACATTATATGGTGACTAACATAACATAATAAAATTAAACCAAATTAAAAAAATCAGGCATTGGCAAACTGTAGTTCACCTGCCAAATGTTGTGTACTACCTTTTAAAAAAAAAAAGTTTTTCAAAATATGACCACAGCCATTTATTCATGCATCCTTTATAGTTGCTTTTTTGCTCAACAAAGGCAGAGCTGAACAGTTATGACAGAGACCACAGAGCCTGCAAAATATAAGATATTTACTATCTGGCCCTTTACAGAAAAAGTTTACCTTTTTTAGATCCCTCAGGATCTGTCATGGGACACACTGCTCTTTAAAGTAACTTCACTTCAACATTAAGACCCGTGTTTTTAAGGATATGTGAGAAGATGTGACAAAATGCTCCCAAAAGTTGTTCTGGACCTACTGAAGTTGCTCGATGACTTCAAGTCCTGTTATGAACAACTGAGCAAGTGTGGGGAAAGGACTTTTCTCATGAAGATTCTGAAAAGAGATGATTAACTCTGAAATTAAAGGTGTGGGAGTCACCAAAAGAGGCTGGAAAGAAACAAAGGTGGTGAATGGGGGAACAGAACACACAAGACCGCTGTGAACCTCCAGGCAATGGTTCACCACTTGCATCAAATCTGCTAACATCCCATTAGACAAAGCAAGTTTCATGTTTGAGCCTAAAGTCAAACAGTAGGGAAGTAATGGGAGGAAGGGCAAAATCACATTGCAAAGGCACCATAGGAAGAATGGACAAGACATGAGGCCAGTAACCGAATCTTCCAATCCAACCCAATCTGTTGGCTAATGAGTTCCATACATAGATCTCTTGCTCATCTTTCTCCTTTCAAACCTCTTATAGCTTCACACGTCCACTTTTGTCCATCTACCTCTCTATCTCCCCAACTGAGGGTCGGATTTGTGGGAAATACTCCACCCGTTCACTGGGAGATGAGTATTTCCATAAAACTCTTCCTAACTGGATGTAGGTAACCACTCTCTGATCATGAAGCAAGAATTTATTGACTCAGTGCCAGCAAACTTGCCAAAGTTCAGCGTTAGATTTAAAATTGTCTTAACTTTATTATTTTTTTAAGTCTGAATCTAAAAGCCTTAGAGATTTTGATTTTATTCCACCTTTGCCAAAGCTTTAGGAATTCAAAAAGTAAATCACATACCTCTCTCTTACTCATACACTCCTGCATCATGAAATTTTTAGGATTGGTACACCAGTGGAGGTTCCTGTAGAATACATTTCGATTTGAAAACGGAGTCTCTTCACATGGGCTGTTCTACATATTTGTGAAAATGTCATGCTACATGTGGAAGTGGGCAGAGGAGAGGAAAAGAAGGGAAGAGAGTGGGGCGGGGGAAGAGGAAGACCTTCATTGAGCTTGGGTGAAAATGTTAATTTTTACATGCTTCCCAGGCAGTGACTGTCTCACAGTCATAATTTACCATGGGACTCCTGCTGGCCTGGCCAAGCGCCAAATGACTACAAAATTATGTAGTTATCTTATCAATTTATCTCTGCTTTGTGCCGTCCCCTTCCATCAGCTGCCATGCCGCATTGATTCTCATTTGGAATCAAACCAAAGGTAATCATCTGACCGTTGGGTTTGTCCAAGTTTTTGCCCTTTCTTGAGCTGAGAGCTCTGTGGCCTAAATTGTAAGTGCCCCGCCTGCCTGCCAGGAGGCATGACACAGCCCACCAGTCTCTGCGTAGAACAAAGGGCAGGAAGCTGTTGGAGCGGCCCTGGCAAAATGAACCTGAACACTGAGAAGCCAGGCTAGATGATTTCTCTGCCTGCTGTCAAGGAAAATGAGCCTTTTGTTGTCATTTTAAATTATTCATGTAGTTCAAGTTCAATAAGCCTTTCGCTGCCCCTGTCTAACCACAGTATGCCAAGATTTTATTGGCCCTGCGGCTGAAATTTAATCAATTTAAGTCTCTCAGTTCTTGAATGGCTCTCTGGCAAAAATACTGCTTGTTGTTCAAGGGAGCAGCAGGTAAGGACCTTGCTGAATGCTAACATGAGATTTCCTTGAGGTTGAAACAGAATTAACTTTTTTTTTTTTTCTCACTACCTCTGTTATCCCAATCTTTGGGATTCAACTGCTGAGGCTGACTGACTACATATTAGGGTTAAATGAAGTTAGATCCCCTTAGTTCTTCACTGATTCATTCAAAGCCACTCTCCTGGGGCTCCTGGGTGGCAGCCGGTTAAGGGGCCCACTCTTGATTTCGGCTCAGGTCATGATCTCAGGGTGGTGAGACTGAGCCCCACAGTGGACTCCACACTCAGTACAGAGTCTGCTTGAGATTCTGTCTCCTTTTCTCTCTGCCCCTCCCACTTGTGCTGTCTCTCCCTCTCTCTCAAATAAGTAATAAATAAAACCTTAAAAAAACCCCCAAAAAACAAAATCACTCTCCTATGTGTGGGGAGGGATGAAATGAACCTGGTGGTGTGGACCTTGTTTCTAGGGAGCTCAGATTCTCCTAAGGGAGGTTAAATGCATACACATAGAAATAAAACTAACATTCCAGAGGCTGTCCATGTTAGAACAAATAAACACTGTGGGAAATAACGTTTGGATGGGTTGGATTATACCAAGTTTTTCGCATACTTTATATTCTGTACCAATGATTTTAAGTGTAATATTACAGGAAAGCACTAGATACAAAATAGATAAAAATAGCTTTCCTTGGGGGCACCTGGGTGGCTCAGTCAGTTAAGCATCTGCCTTCGGCTCAGGTCATGGTCCCAGGGTCCTGGGATCGAGCCCCACATCGGGCTCCCTGCTCAGTGGGAAGCCTGTTTCTCCCTCTCCCACTCCCCCTGCTTGTGTTCCCTCTCTGTCAAATAAATAAATAAAACCTTTAAAAAAAATATAGCTTTCCTTGAAATATCTTCAACCTTGCCCTTCAAAGTGTGAATTAATGAGACACCTGCTCTTCCAGAATCCAGTACCACTCTGTTACACTCTACGGGTTATAATCCACAAGTGTTGTGACGATGTTATGAGTTCTAAGAAGGCCAGCATTTCCACTTAACCTGTACTCCTAGGGCAGAGATACAGCAAATCGGAGGCAAATGAACTACAACACACACACCCCCAGCAGGAACAGACATTGCTTACTGACCTTAAAACTTTTTTAGTCTGAGCCTAGATTTAGCTTGCAAACCTTCATCCCAATGCTCTAGGCAGCTGTAACCAATCTACTGTGTTGGCAAAAGAGAATAAATTGACTTGCCTTTCCTGTCCTATCATTGAACATAGTTCTGGAAAAGAGTAGGTGCCCAGCAAGTGTTAGGTGAAGTGATTTTTTTTTTTTACTGTTAATTTAATTTAATTTAATTTTTTATTGTTATGTTAATCACCATATATTACATCATTAGTTTTTGATGTAGTGTTCCATCCATGATTCATTGTTTGTTCATAACACCCAGTGCTCCATGCAGAACGTGCCCTCTTTAATACCCATCACCAGGCTAACCCATCCCCCTACCCTCCTCCCCTCTAGAACCCTCAGTTTGTTTTTCAGAGTCCATCATCTCTCAGGGAGGTGAAGTGATTTTTAAATAATACACCTTTTATTCACAGAACAGCAAGTAAAATAGAGCCCAAAATTACAAAAGATCTAATGTGATAAGAAATAAACACAAAGCATTGCTATGTCTCTACACTTTCTCTGCCCCTGAGACCCTCCATATCCTTTAGATCATTCCCCCTAATGCTGAGATTTGGAATCATCCGGCTACATTGAAGGAAGATTGCAAATAGATGCTTGTTCACATAAATGCTCCCAACAGCCCTTAAGAGGCTTCTTTGCATAATTTGAAATGTGCACAAACTTTTTTTCACTATTCAATCTAAAACCCTGTCAAAATAACAAAGTAATGGGTTTCTATATGTTTTTGGATACAAACAGCAGTTGGACATTCATATTACTATTTGGTTGGAAAAACTGGCTAAGAACTTAGACCCAACCAGCACCAATTTACTGAGCAAGTATTAAGTGTCAGGTACTTTACAGTGTTTACTGAATGAATGAAAGAAAGTATAAATTATACCAAGTTGCCTAATATCTGTTCCTTTTTAGAAAGAACTCATAATTAAATATGGAAAATATGATTAAACATCTAATGTCTGTAAGGTACTTTTTTAAGCTCTTTTCACTCATGCTACTCTCTTTCTTGGTCTTAGTTGTCCTTTCTCACCTCCTTTACCTACTTGCATAATGGTTTTCATTCATTGAAGACTAATTCAATGTTATCTTCTCTATGGAATCTTTTAAACCCATGCTTACCAGCAGAATTTGATGTCAACCCATCTGTTCCTTTAGTACATTGTTCATATTTCAGTTACTGCCAAGGGTACCTTTAATTATTGTTAATAATTTATGTTTCCTTTCCCCAGTCAGATTTCTAGGTTTCCCAGAAATCTGGGAAAAAGCCTATGGCAATGGCTTATGTGAATTTTTATTGGAAAATAAAATTTCAAGAAGCAGGAGGTAAAGACATGGTAGGACATTGAAAAGAGAAAAGAATTTGTTACAGAGCTGGCTACTATCTGCCATTAAATGTGAATGATTGCTCGATCTCACAAGGCAGTCTTTTGGCAGTCATCTGAATGATAGTTTTTAAGACAATCTTTCCTTGAGGAAAGGATGGAAAAATTTATATATTAGTTTTTGTCTTCCATTGTTGAGTTTTGTCCCATATGGCCTGAAGTGCTCACTCTTCTGGATTTTGCAAATGTGGAAGCCAACTAATTTCCTACAGTATTTAATGCCCAATCATCCATAGGGAAAACTAAGTGCAGGAGGAGATAGGACTAAACATGGATATAATATGGGTCATTGGCAGGTCATACAAGCTAGAGTGTGTCTGAACCACACAGAGTTGGTCTACACAGCAGTGACCAAATGACAAGGACAAAGAAGATCTCAAAGGGCTCATAAATGATGTGTGATTCATAGCATGTAAGTAATAGTATTTATAATTTGAATATAAGGTAGGCTACGATGGTAGTCATAATGGAGGTCTATATCATGTGTCGTGAGAGCAATTAGCACTGCCAAGAGGACCCATTGCAGGACATTTCTGGCAGAAGAAATTTCATAAGAAAAATAATGTGAAAAACACCTGGAGAGTTCAGGAAGCAGAGAGAAACTCACTGAACTCGGATTATAGCTTGATTATAGGAGGGAATGAGGTTAGAAAGCTTATAAAAGTCCTTGAACTAATTCATTTGGCAAACATTTTACTGAGTACCTACTATGTTATAGATACTTCTCTAGGCACTGGAAAAACAGTAATGGACAAATCCTAGGTTAAAGGGTTTGTACTTAATTCAGGAGAGAGAAGAGAGCCAGAGAAATTTTTCTTTCAAGGTAGGAAATTAAAACCTACATACTATAAGGCACAAAGCAGCAAAATGGCAATGCCCCTCTCTGTGCATCACCTGAGAAGGAAGAAGAATCATGTTACACAGAAAATTCTATGCAGAGGGATACTTATTTTCAAATCTGATGTTAATCTGGAAGTGGCTTTTCTTGCCAGAGAGCCTATGTAACCCTTCCACTCTCGACTGCTTGGTAGTAAGTGCTCTTTACTGCAGATAATGGACACCAGGCAGAGAACTCCACTTAGCAAATAAGTTGCATAAACAATAAGCGGACAATGTTTGAAATAAGTTAAAAAGATCACCTGCCTTTGACAAAGAGTATTGAAGATATAATCTTCCATAAAGCACATTGATAAATAAAAAGGTATGTATTTAAAATAAACTTTGAGCAAATATAAACGCAAACACTCAAATTGCTCCATACATTCAAAAATGACCTGTAAACCAAGAGCTAGAGAAAAAAAAAAAAAAACAAGAGCTAGAGAACTGTAGGCCAGATAGAATGAGGTAAAATCAGTATAGATTACAGGAAAGGCAAAACAGCACATAAAGAAGGAAGAAGCTATGCTGGACCATAATACCGAAATAACTCCTACAACTCAACAAGTAAAAGAACAATTGACTCAGTTTAAAAGTGGGGAGAAGATTTGAATAGATGTTTCTCCAAGGGAAATATATGAATGGCCAATACATCAGGGAAAGATGGTCAGCATCTTTAATCATTAGGGAAATGCAAATCAAAATCACAGTGACATGATTATAATGGTAATAACAATAAAAATGGACAATAGCAAGTGCCGGTGAGAATGTGAAGAAGTTGGCATGCTTATACATTGCTGGTGAGAAAGTAAAGGGATGAAGTCACTTTGGAGAACAGTTTGGCAGCCCCTCAGAAAGTTGAATGCAGCATTATCATAGGCTTCCATATTTCCACTCTTAGGTATATGTCCAAAAGAATTGAAATCATACATCTACAGAAAAACCTAGACACAAATGTTCATGGCAGCATTAATCATAGTAGCCAAAGAGTGGAAACCAGAGAAGCGAAAAAGTGGTAACTGATAATGTGTCTATCCATATAACAGAATATTATTCAGCCATAAAAAGGAAAGATTCATGCTACAACATGGATGAAACTTGACAACATGCTAAGTGAATAAGGCCAGATACCAAAGGACATATATTGTATCATCACATATACATGAAATGTGCAGATAGGGCAAATCCAAAGATGGAAATCCTAGTAGTTGGAATTAGAGTGTGCACACACTGAAATATATGGCTGGAAGGGGGATGGAGAAGCAGCAGCGTGGATGACAGGGGGGCTTCTGTCCACCTATACATTCAAAAACTCTTGCCTTCATGTTGTTTTTATCTTTTAGGTAGGTTATCCATAATGGTTTATTTTTCCAAATCAGTAAACTTACGAGAGTGAGAATGGGTGTTATCAAAAATCATGTCTGGAAAAGAACCTAAGCCTGTATTCAGTGGTGGCCACCGTTGTCCCATTTCTTCTTACCACTCTGACTTAGAATTCTGCCAGCACCCATGTGTGGACTGTGCACTGCTCAAACCCAAGGAGTGTTATTCACATTTAAGGCATCATAAATTCATATACTTAGTAATGAAATTTCCTGGTACATGGCAGGAAAGTACTTATTTAAAATAAAATTAGTATACAATTGACCCTTGAACAATGTGGGGGTTAGGAGTACTGACCCCTCCCCCTCCACAGTCGAAAATCCATGTATAACTTTCAACTTCCTCAAAACTTAACTACTAATAGCCTACTGCTGACCGGAAGTCTTATCGAGAACACAAATAGTCGATTAACACATATCTTGTACATTATATTGTTATACACTGCATTTTCAAAATAAAGTATGCTAGAGAAAAGAAAATATTAAGAAAATTACAATGACGGGAAAATACACGTACAGTACTGTACTGTAGCAAAAAAAACCCCAAAACATCATGTGAGAGTGACTCCACAGTTCAAAGTCATGTTATTCAAGGGTCAACGTATTTTGGCAATATTTTCAACAGGATAGGATAAAGTATCTGGAGACTGGGACACCTCCTTCTGATTTCCACAAGATGGTATACGGGCTGGCAGAGGTTCTGTCAGTTCCCCCATCTGATTTTGTCACTTATCTCCTTCTTTCTTTTGAATCTGATTAGATACTTATTCTAGAACTTCTGGGTTGAGGATGTGTTTAGAGTCTTTTTGTGCCAGCTCAATGTACCATCTTCATCAAGAGTCTACTGCAGTTCTTTCAATTTCTTTAATATCATAATGTAATTGTGAATTCCTAAGAGAAGACATAGCATGCCAAGTTTCTGAAATGTAAGTGTAAATGAATTCAAAAAAAACTTGTGTTTTTCCAGGGGTATATTGAGGGCACAGTGCCTGGAGTAGTTTGGATAGAGTCTCTTTTAAAATTTACAGATGACAACACCCTGAGCCAGAGCAAAGGGACACCTATTCTGCCAACCACTGAGATAAAGGCTTAGGAATTGTGTGTAGAGAGTCACACTGGATATATAAACAGATGGACTTAGGAAAGAAGCTTTTGGAATCAAGCTTCTCAGCAAATAGGGGATCTAACTCACTGCAGAAAAGAATTCCGTGCTGTCTGGTTGCATGCTTCAGATCAACTGGGATGAGAACGGTAAAAATTACTCCAGAATAACCTACTTTTGTAATATTTACAATGAAATAAGAATTAACATATCCTCAAACTTCTTAAATTTTATCTGCAGCCATATTACGAGGGCAAGGTAGCAGAAGATTGAGTCCTCTTTATGTTTTGTGTTCATTTTCAACATCAATCATGAATATAATCAACTCTCAGTGAAAAGTGATATATTTTAAGGATCTGATGATTGAAAGGCTAATATTGTGGGGTGAGTTTTGAGTTCTCAGATGTGGATTCATAAACAATAAAGCTATTTCTAATGGTGCTTGGTGATAATTTTGTTCCGAGATACTGAGTTTGCTATGAAGACTTGTTTATTTTAAATTGTGAAATAAATGGACACGTTTCCCAGAACTCTTTAGGTATTAACAATAAGAATGCTTTGGTGGTTTTAAATTATTTCATACCGGACAGCGCCAAAGCCACTTCCTGAACATGCTGACCCTTGGGTCCATCCGTTTGTACTAAAATTGTCAAATTTTACAACGTAAATAAACTTGAGAATGTGTTCCATTCACTTATTCTAATGAATTCCTTCCTAAAACAGAAATATTGTTAAGTCAATTAGGTGTAGCTATGTTAAGATGAGTAGTGGTTATTAGGAAAAGCCAATTTAGATATATTTTTTCCTGCTACCTTAATTCATTCATCAAATATTTGCTGGGTGCTTACTAAATGCCAGGCTCTGTTTCTGTTTGCTTATATTGTGTTTTATTTAAAATTAATGACTGAGAAGGTAAAAGGTTTGCACCACCATAGTTGCTTTAAAATTTTCCTTCTTTTTCATGAGGCCACTATTACACTTTTTTTCCCTTTCTTTTTAAGACATACACTGTTTTTTCCTGATGACTTCAATATACAAACAAACAATTTTAGTCCGGTGGATTTTGTTTTATTCTGGTTTGTTTTTTGGTCAAGCGATGCCATTGACTGAATTAGGATACCAAATCAAAGCCAAGATGAGATTAAAAATCTAAATGAATAAATATCATACTGGGATAACTATAAACTCAATCCTTCCTATAAATATTCCTGTAACTTATGCATACGTTTGTGATAATAGATCTGATGAGGAAAACTGAAGAATTGCAAATTCCCCATCTAATGCAGCTCTATGTTTAGGGGTTCAGAGGGGAAGGGGAAGCTTGGACACTTAAAGGAATAGCAGGTGGGTGAAAGGACACCAGTCGCCTTATCCTTCCCTCCACCATGTACTTCAGGGGCACTGGATGGAGCCTGCTCAAGGTGCCCTCAACCACCGCAGAGCAAGACCAAGTTAAAACACATCCCATAATATGCTACTACATTAATCACTTAGAACAGCAGGTCTTAACTGGGGCCTTGTGGATAGAATTCAGGGGTGTTTGTTAACTTGGTTGGAAGGAAATCATATCTTAATTTTTACTAGCCTCAAGCTGATATTTAGTAATTCCTTTAATTATGAATGCTGGTAAGAAACCACAGTAGTTTTAGCAGTCTCTATGACTTTGTCAGAGATATTTTTATATCACATTATAGTTGTTGCAGATATCCCAGCTATGGTTGACATTTATCACTACTTCAGAATTATGGGAGGATTAGTCCTGCCTCTAGATCATGTCCTTCAATGCATGAATGTAAAAGTTATATGTATTACTATATCTCACATTTCCTTCCTTCCCAGCTTTATTGAAGTGTAATTGACGAATAAAACTGTAAGATATTTAAAGTGTAAAACATGATGATTTGATATATGTATATATTGTGAAATTAAATTAATTAACTAAAGTAATTAACATATCCCCCCACTTCACATATTTACATTTGTGGGTGAGAACACTTAAGTTCTACTCTCAGGAAATTCAATCACACAATACAGGGTTATTAACTATAGCCACCATGTTATACATTAGATCCTCATGCCTTGCTCATCTTATAACTGATAATTTATACCCATTTATCAAGTTCTCCCTTTCCCCCCCCCCATCCTTCAGCCCCTGGTAACCAATGTTCTCTGGTTCTATGAGTTAGACTTTTTTAAAAAGATCCTATATGTAAGGGATACCATGTAGTACTTGTCTTCCTCTGTCTTATTTCACTTAACATAATGCTCTCCGAGTTTATATCTTATAAAAAAGGATTCCAGTTTCATCTGTTTGCATGTGGCTGTCCAGTTTTCTCCACATCATTTATTAGAGACTGCTCTTTCCCCATTGGATATTCTTGGCCCCTTTGTCATAAATTAATTGACTGGGTTTATTTCTGGGCACTCTCTTCTGTTTCATTGATTTATGTGTCTGTTTTTATGCCAATACCATACTGTTGTGATTACTATAGGTTTGTAATATAGTTTAAAATTAAAAAGTGAACACCTCCATCTTTGTTCTTCTTTCTCAAGACTGCATTAGCTAGTTGGAGTCTTTTGTGTCTCCATAAAATTTTGGGATTATATTGTTTCTGTGAAAAATACCATTTTGATAGGGATTGCATTGAACCTGTAGATTGTTTGGGTAGTACGGACATTTTAACAATATTAATTCTTCCAATCAATGAGCACAGAATATCTTTCCATTTATTTGTATCTTCTTCAATTTTTTTCCTCAATGTTTTATAATTTTCACTGAACAGATCTTTCACCTCCTTGCTTGAATTTATACATATTTTCTTCTTTTTGATGCTATTATAAATGGGATTGTCTTCTTAATTTCTACTTCTGGTAGTCATTTTTGATATATAGAAATGCAACTGATTTTTATACACTTATTGTATATCCTTCAACTTAATTGGAATCATTTATTAATTTTGACCATTTTTTGGTGGAGTCTTCAGGGTTTTCTGTATATAATATCATGTTATTTGCAAATAGAGGTAATTGTGTTTCTTCCTTTCTGGTTTGGATATCTTTTATTTATCTTTCTTGCTTAATTGCTCTGGCTGGGACTACCAGTACTATTTTGAATAAAAGTGGTAAAAGTGGGTACATGTTTTGTTCCTGATCTTACAGGAAAAACTTTTAGTGCTTCCCCCCTGAGTATGTCAACTGTGGGCTTGCCATATATGGCCTTTAATATGTTGAGGTACATTTCCTTTATAACCAGTTTGTTGAGAGTTTTTATTATGCAGACATGTTGAATTTTGTCAAATGATTTGCTGCATCTACCAAGATGATCATATGATTTTTATCCTTCATGTATCACATTTATTGATTTGCATGTATAAAGCCATCCTAGAATAGAACTATCTGTAGAATAAATTCCACTGTTTATGGTATAGGATCCTTTTAATCTGCTGTTGAGTTCAGTTTGCTAGTATTTTACTGAGGGGTTTTGGCACTTTTTTGTAGTTTTCTCTTTTTGAAGTGTTCTTGTCTGACTTTGGTATCACAGTAATGCTGGCCTTGTAAAGTGAATTCGAGAGTGTTCCCTCACCTTCTCTTTCTCAGAAGAATTTGAGAAAGATTGATATTAGTTCTTTTTTTAAAATGTTTGGTAGAATTCACGTCTCATTTTCTTTTATTACCATTTTAATAACGGCATCTCAGTATAATTGGCTTTCTTTGTCATATGTGTTTTATCTTTATTATTTTTATTATTTAAAAACTATTCATCAGAAGAATTCATAGGCTTTACCAGACTGCTGAAGAGGTTCATGCATACTTTAAATAAATAAATAAATAAATAAATAAATAAATAAATAAATAAATAAATAAAGCCTCTGCCTTAGAGTAAGACAGAAACCAAAACCATATAGTTAGAGGTCTAAAAGGAAAAGACCACTTGGCTACTTTTACTCCAGCTTGCCTTCTGAAACCTCCCATGCTGCTCTCTAATGGACCATGCAGGAATCACCTAGATAAGCTTGTTAAAATGCTGATGCTAAGTCAGCAAGCCTGGGGTGGTGCCCAGGAATGTGCATTTCTAATGCACACCTGGTGCCCAGGTGAAGCTGATCTTCCGATCCATCCATCCTTCCAAGGAGTGAGGTTGTAAGTCTTGGCAAGTTTTATTTTTTTCTCTTTTAAAATGTTTACCTATTTTCTTTCACTCACCTGGTTCTAAGGTATAAACGATATCTGTAAAAGCTGATAGCAGTTTATGTCATCAAATTTTGGAAATGGTGCTTTCTGGCTGGCTGGCCACATTACAAGCATTTTTCATCATCAGAAGAGCAAATATCTCTAAGAAGCTTTAAAGCAAAAAGCTGTGCCTCTGGCTCAATAATTAGCATGAGGATTGTTAGCACCCTCTTCTTTGGGCAAGGAGGGGTTGTGGTCTGGTGGGTTTTCTGGGTGAGGCATTTCAACAAGAATATAAGGCTGGGGGCTGCCTGGGTGGCTCAGTCAGTTGATCGTCTGCCTCCGGCTCAGGTCATGATCCCAGGGTACCCCCATGCTTCTTGCTCTCCCCACTTATGCTCTCTCACATACTCTCTGTCTCTCTCTCTCTCAAATAAATACATAAAATCTTAAAAAAAAAAAAGAATATAAGACTGATGTTGTGTAGTGAAAAGGGTTTTTAAATCAAACTGGATAACCACATCCTTCCCCCACCCTTAGGAAGGTCACAGGATCACAATAGAGGCTTTAAAAATGTTCTGTGTATTGTTCCCAGTTTAGCTAAGCAATGACTTGATTAGGCACATGGGTTTTATGTTTCCACATTTCCTATCATTGGAAACTTTTGTGGAGAGGAAAGATCATTATCAGGGCAATCGACCATTGTCACAGGTTAGTGGTCCCTGGTGGCTTTTTCCAAACCTGTCTCTAAGGCTTTGGTTTCCCAAAGCAAATTGGGAAACGTCTGGTCTATCCAACCCAATCTCCTCATGTTGCATTCAAAGTCACACTCACTTTTGGCCTTAGCTAATCACTAGTTTGTTCACACAGCAGTCCTGGAAAAAAGGGCCCTGGGACTCCTCTTCCAAACTAATCTCTGGACGTCTGATTTCTCTGGCTGTTCATTAATGCTTTCCCAACTCACTCAACAGCCCAGTCTCATAGGTAGAAGCAACTTGCCTCAAGCCCAAAATATGAGGTAGATTCAGAATTGAAAACAAGATGGAATTAAACCCCAGAAGTTTAATGATGGCCAGAGCAAGGGTTACTGTTTTCAAGAATTAACATGAATCATCCACAGCTCCTTCTTTCATTCAGTTACCAGATCCTTAGTAACTCAAATCTTTGCTACCACTACTGAGCCCAAACGTCATGTCTTGCCACCCTCCATGTGAGCCCCAAATCCTCTCTGTTATGTTCTCTGATTGTGCCAAAACTCTCCTAAAATATTACATAGTCCTCCATGGCCTCCATGAGTGGTTAAAGGTCTCCTTTAATGGGACATCTAAGACCCTTGGCAATCTGACCTTTCTTATCATTTCTTCTATTCTACAGCTGCAGTCAACCCACACTGGGCACAGTTCCCCAGATGCCCTGTGTTCTTACGGTCATTTGTGTCTTTGCCCAGACTGTTCCCTTTGTCTGGAATGTCACCCATCCCCTTACCTGCCTAAAAAATATCTGTATCTCTAAGTTAAGGGATGCTTGGCAAAAAGCCTGTGTTCGTTTTGGAAAAATTTCTTCATGTTTGTGTGTTATTTGTAATAGCTCTGTGACTCTTATCACAATGCTGCACCTGTTGTTCCGTCTATAGGATCACTCTGTTAAATGGAGTCACTAGAGCACCTGGCTTGGGTTGCATCCCTCTTCTCCCCATATTCTAGCACAGTGCCTGACACATAAGAGGCACTACATCAATGTCTGGTAAGTGGTTGTTTAATTATTTAGCTCATTTATCTTATCTCTCTCTCTTTTTAACTACCTGAAAAAGATAGCTTAGCATAAAATGCAAAATGTTGGCATGGCCACAGCTTTGTGAAATAAAGGTCTGAGGCACTGTTAACACAATGAAAAGATATAGAAATGTTTGTCTGTAAAAGAACATCTGAGCAGGGATTTTTCATCCTCTCTCTGACATGACTAGATAGAAAAATTTCACTTGACCCTCAACCATTATTTATTTTCCCTAAAGATGGCTGGGTTCTATGTATAAATAAGCATGTAGACTTTTGGAGAAGTGAATATGCCCAGATTATTATTACTTGGATAGTTTTGCTTATTATTTTTCTCTACAGTCAAGATAAGAGTCCCATAGATGAGGGATGGACTTACTTGAGAAAAAGAAACCTAACTACCCATTCTGGATTTACAGTGTCCTGTATTTTTCAGAAATGTGCCTTCCTGGAGAGACAGCTCATGGAATTTCCATATTTAAGGCCCCTCACTATTCTGAAAGGCCATTGTTTATTTTCTCTTTAATTTCTTCATTCTCAATGTATCCACTTTGTTAAACCTGAAAGAAGAAAAGAAAACTCAGTAAGGAGTATCCTTTCCTATTGCATGTTCAGCTCAGCAGAAAAGCTCAGAAATTTTACTAAAAAGTGTTTTGATTTGAAACTTCATCCTATTGCCTAATCTGCAGACATGTGTATTTGACGTGGTTACTTGACCCACACCAAACCCATCTCTTTGCTGTATGACCTTCCAGACTCTTCCAGTGTTGCTATTTCTTTCCTTCTCTGCTCCTATTATTTATTTTCACAAGCCAATTCTATAGGTTGTGTCACTTAACTGTCACAATCAAATTACTATGTGGCAGTAATAAAAAGTCACCCATATAATTCAAGAGAGATACATTACAAAGTCAACTATTTTAAAGAGTTTTCCCTGGGAAGGGGGTGATTTTGCAAATACCCAAAAGATTCTGAACCTCTATGGACCCAGGGCTAGTTTTGTTACTCAATTTATTTTAAAAAAATGGCACCTGCATATATTACCACCATGCTTTCTTCTGAGGGTTGGATTATTGTCTCTTTGGAAGACAGGAGCGACTATTAAGTTATCACTTACTCATCTCCCTAGGAAAGTAACACTTGCCTTTATTGCCATCGACCCCTTTATGACTCTCCAAAAATTGATTAACATCAAATTTTAGCAGTCTGTTATAGTAAGACCAGAACTAGAGAGAACGAAACAAAAATCCAGGTAGGTGGCATCATTATCATGAAGGCACTAGGAAGTAGGGCTCATAAAGGAAGATCAAAGCAACTGGAGTTTCTTTGATCAAGAGTCAAGGGAGAACAGGAAGACCATTCAAAGAAGTAGCTCAACAGACTTGGGAAATTGGAAACATGGGGGAAGAAAATTGTTAACATATCTAGAATTACTGACAGAAGAAAAAACAGACTTGAGAATTTTTCATTTGCTTAAAGGGTCATGCCAGGTTAGAGGGAATGTTTTCACTAAGGATTCAATCAGAAGAATTTCATCTTTTGCTGCAGTGTGAGAGATTTTTGCCAACTCTTGAGATCATTTTAGGACACTGAGGTTTGTAAGCTTTGGAATAAGATGGTGAACCGCAGCTTTAGAGTTTACTATCATTCGTGAAGGACTATGCAGAAAAAGGTAAAAACACTCTCTGAAGTTTTGGGAAGAAGTAATATTCTCTTTAGTCTGAATTGAGGAAATGTTCCTCCTCACTGATAAGAAGTGGTAAAAAAAGATACAACAGGTGTTCTTATTTGACAATTCTAAGTAGTTGGTGAAAGTGGGTGGTAGGAAAGGAGGGTCCCAAAAGAAACCCAAGCTTTGCACATGGTTAGGTTTCATTTGATTCTAGAAATACCTAGAAGTTTGGTTGGAAGGACTGCTGAAATTATATTTGCCTCTGAGAAATTAGTTGAGAGAAAGAGAGAGAGGGAAAAAAACAGATAAATTTGGCCCATAAGCCAAAACTCAGTCACCAGAAATAAAGAGAAGATTCCTTATAAGGCATGATGATTACCTCTCCTGTGTTCCTAGGCCTAAAAGGACTTAAGTCTAGAGAAATGAGATAATATGATAGGGCTAGCAGATAGAGAGAGGCCAAAAGTAAAGGTCTACAATGTATTTTGACTAAAGTCTCTCTAAGATGTTGGGCCACTGGTAAAATTACCTTCAGATCCACATGCCTAATATGACACAAAATAGGGAGAAACATGTGATCCCTATTTCTGCATAAAACAGGCTGTGGCTTTAGTACGTTCAGGAATCCAGCACACACACTCTGGCATGTTGAGTGTCCCAGTGTCTTCACAACACGAGAGGTGTTTGCTGGAGGTAAGGAGATGGAGGTAGCAGTGCCAAGAGGGAGGTGATCGTAGCGGGTAGTGGTGGCAATCATTCTAGGCTACTTATCAGGGAGCTGAGGTTTTCACAGCTGACATTGAGGAAAGTCAGAATTCTGGGAGGAGCACAGGCAAGACACTCTGAAAGATGTCCCAAATATTTGGAAAATTGTTGCCAATTTATCAGTAGGTAGTAGAGGGGTGAAGCAAAAAGTTTCTGCACACTGGGCTATTGTGGCAGAAGATACACTGACGTATATGTACATTATACAAGTTCTAGTAATGCCAACTCCATGAAATCTTAAGGCAGAGGTGATTCTTGGGGCACTTGGGTGGCTCAGTTGAGGTTAAGCCTCGGCCTTCAATCTCAGAGTCCTGAGATCGAGCCGTGTCGGGCTCCCTGCTCAGCGAGGAGTCTGCTTCTACCTCTCTTTCTGCCCCTCTCCCACTCCCACTCATGCTCTCTCTTTCTCTCTCAAGTAAATAAATAAAATCTTAAAAAAAAAAAGAAAAAGACAGAGATGATCCTGACCAGTTGTAATTGAATTGGAAAAACAGTAGAGTCAATATTCATGGAGGAGGAAAAATATCAGGTTGGAGGAATAGTTTTTTTTATTATAAATATTATCCACTATGTATATATATGTTGAGCATTATATTTTAATATACTACATTTTAAATGTATTCTCTCCTCTAACCCTCACAAGAACCTTATAAATAATTATTGTATCTGTTATGATCATTCAGCTATAATTAGAGAAGACCTAGCTAAAACTGGTGTGACATTAAGAATGGTTATTGTCCCATAATATATGACTGAGAAGCAGAAGCTGACTGGAGGAAGGGAGGGGCTAGCACTGGTGCACTGATTTAAAAATGTCAGTAAGGACTCAGGGTCTTCCCGTCTTTCCATTATACCATCCTTTGTATATTTGCTTCTTTCTCCACCTTGTCTGTCATAGTTGCAAGATGGCTGTGGTCCTGGCATCACTGTATATGTACAATCACTGGCAAAGAACAGGGGTGTTTCCTGCCTTGAATCTCAGAGGTCTCTAAACAGGCTTTCCCTGAGATCTCACTGTATTTCATTGGATTGAATCACTTGCAGGGGTGATGGTGCAAACAAAGCTGGGAATGTGAATAATGACATTTTCGATCTATACTGTGGGAGCAAAGCTCTGCCAACAAAAATGGGGGATTGGGAGGGACAGAGAGGATAAAAATCTTGCCCCAGATAACAGACCTCCTAAGTGGCGAAGTGGGGTCTTTGCAACCATGCTATATAATGTACTCACTACAGAGAGTCAATCTGGGATCTAAACATCTCTTGGAATATCTTGGGGATATAAGATAACCAAATATGGCCTGAGACTCAGGTATGCTCTACTGGTGTTTCTACCATTACTTTCTGCTTCCCTAGCTCAGCACCAGGCAGACTTATGGAGAAGGCAGAGAGTGAGTTTGCTGCCTGCCTTAACTTCTCTTCCTGGCTTTCCATTTGACATTGGAATATCTCCTTTCCTTTGAGTAAATGGAAAAGTCCATCATTGTCATTCTAAAAACACATTCTATATGATAAGTCCCTCTCAAACATCAAGGAAGCTTCTTGGATTTTAATACTTCTTTAAGTCTCTCAAAGGCTACAAGAAGGACATTTTGCTAAAGAACTAAAGAGCGTCAAAAGCTATCAGAAGAATTTCCTTTGTGCTTGCCATTGCAGATTCCTTCAATCCTCATCGCTGCACTTGGAGCATCCCCTTAGTTTTCAAATGCTCCTTTTGAGCACTGATAATTTGCCAAGACATATCTAAGAGCTGAAAGAAAAGGAGATGGAAAATATGGTATCAGTGATATGGTGTGTATCACTGAGTACTGAAGCAAATTCCAAAATCCAGTCTGCATTTAACTGGTAGTATTGTACTCACTTTTTTCAACATTATTATCATCACAAGGCTGAGCATACTGACACCATCAAATAACCAGGCAAATAAGGCTTCCAGTTTGGTTGGTATGCTATAAACACTCTGGCCATGAAATAATATTGGCAATTGGTTAAAAGAATCAAATTTTTGTATTTTTTAACTATCAGGCTATATTTGGCACTTTGTCAGAAAAAGTACTCTGACTTAGTAAAGTGAGCTTGTAAGGGCTTTCAAGGCCAAAAGAAATAAGTTTCACTCACTGATACCTCTGTGATCTTGTATGCATCACCATCAGTGTTCTCAGTTGACAAATGAAAATGAAAATGTTCATGCATTCACAAGTTTTGTATAAGAATTAAATAAAATAAATAAGAAGATAACATTTTTTTCTGGCAAGAACACAGTAAAACTTACTTTCTACAGAACAGTTTCCTATTTTTAAGATTTATTCATATTCCTATTTTAATCATTTATTCATGTATTGCTTTTCATTCACTCATTCATTGGATATTTATTGAACCTCTATTCTTGCCAAGTTCAAGGCTAATCTCTGGGTATACAAATAATGCAGTCAATGTATCAAAGGTCATTTGGTATAGTCTGGGAGCCGGATAAGTAAACCAGGGTTTGCAAATTAGCAAACAGATTAGCAGACTTTTCTTTTTTTCTTTCTTTTTTTTTTTATTGCCATGAACACTTTTTTTTAACATTTTATATGTGAATGCCTTATGAACGACACTTGATCTCCAATTAGCCAAAAGCCCACTGTTTTCTATGTTTTACATCCTGGTTCATCTCCCATTTATTTTACCTTTTTAGACCCTAATGAGGTTTTTGTGTGTGACCTGGATACAAACAATTATTATGACAGAGTGGAAAGAGTATTAATGGACACAGCTTCAACTTGTTAAAACAATATCAGGATAGTGTTGCTAACTTTAGAGTAAATAAAATTGTGTTAATAGTCCCAAATGTAGCTTACTGATGGGATTTACTTTGACTTCCTGACATCAAGATACAAATTCCGCAAGAGAAAAAAGCAATCACGTTCCACCATCTCTGTGAGAAACATCTGCCTCTAGTATGCAGATACAAGAAAACTTGGCTTGAAATCAAATTTTCAAGATGAATAATTCAAACGTAGTATATTTTGAGTGATTTTTACTAGAAAGTTCATTAACTGGAAAAGAATTTAAAACCATTCTAATAAGGGCATTTCAACCATCCAGCTTTTGTTTACATTTTAATTTCATTTTCTTTCATCTGTCATATATCTTATTTGAACTGCATAGTGATTTTTTAAGTTGTAAAAAAAAGAACAGAGTTTGCGAGGTGTGAGCAGAGTTTGAATAGGAGTCTGAATGCAAGACAGAAATTCATGCTGGTCCTGCCTGCCAGGGAGTGTGGTTGTCTGTTCTGGCTTAAATGCCAATGGGGCCAGTTCTGGGTCTGGCAGCTCACTAGCACATCCGGGACAGTGACAGCAATTCCACAAATTGCATATTAAAAGTTCCCTGCTCTTACTAGAAAAAAACCTGGTAAGCAGGGGTCCCCTGCATTTCCATACTTGCCAGACCATTTCCCTGCCTAGCTTCCCTGTGTCCACTTTTGCCCATCCTCACATATGAGAATAGGTGATACTTGGAGAAAAAAGACCAATGGCCAAATACATTATATGAAAATTCTTATTATTATGGGATATTATCATGGGACTTTGCTATATGTATTTCATTTTCTTTTAAAAATTAGATAGGCTTTTCTATACTTATATTTCTGAGAAATGGCTACATTTCTGAGGTCAAGGATTCTACCTTGCATTTCTTATGCCTTTTCTTCTTCGATGCATTAAACATAGTACTAAAAATAGTAAATATTCAATAATATTGGCTTATAAATAAGTTGAATGATCAATATAAAATAAACATTGGAAAAAGCAATCAACAATTTTACATTTTTAATTATAGTTGCATCCATAACTATCTTAATGACCTGAGAGAAGTTACCAAATGCCCAGATTTTTCACTTAAAAAGCAGGAATCAAAATAACAAAAGCAGGAATCAAAATAATGAAAACAGGAATCATAACATCTGCCCCATTCACCACATAGGGCTGTTGTGAAGATAGAATCAAACAATTGGTGTAAAAGCACAATTACGCTAAGAACAGTATAGAAATGTCATGTGAACTAATAATTTTAATCATTATTGACAAAAAATAAATTCTTGTCAGACTGTGGTAGAATATGAGCAGGAGAATATCCTCTTTCACTGGGGCCATGCCATAAGCATGACACTTTTGCAATGACTTCCCCAGTGATTTGTACTCTCTAGGGGTAGATCATATAGATGGTCCCCACAGTGGGCTTAGCATTTCAACATATGGTTTTTTTTTAAGATTTTATTTATTTATTTGACAGAGAGAGAGAGAGAGAGAGAGAGAGCACAAGCAGGGGGAGGGGCAGGCAGAGGGAGAGGGAGAAGCAGACCCCCCGCGGAGCAGGGGACCCCCCCCCCCGATGCGGGGCTCCATCACAGAACTCCGGAATCATGACCTGAGCCGAAGGCAGACGCTTAATAACTGAGCCACCCAGGCACCCCTCAATAAATGTTTTGTTATGTTTTAAAGGTTGAAAGCTCTTCAAAAAACAGAAATGGAAGGAAAACTTCCAAACTTATTCTATGAGGTCAGAATACCTTAACCCCAAAACCAAAGACCCCACCAAAAAAGAAGAATTACAGATCAATATCCCTGATGAACATGGATGCCAAAATTCTCACCAAAATACTAGCCAATAGGATCCAACAGTACATTAAAAGGATTATTCACCATTACCAAGTGGGATTTATTCCTGGGCTGCAAGGGTGGTTCAACATCTGCAAATCAATCAATGTGATACAATACATTAATAAAAGAAAGAACAAGAACCGTGTGATCCTCTCAATAGATGCAGCAAAAGCATTTGACAAAGTAGAGCATCCTTTCTTGATCAAAACTCTTCACAGTGAGGGATAGAGGGTACATACCTCAATATCACAAAAGCCATCTATGAAAAACCCACAGCAAATATCATTTTCAATAGGGAAAAACTGAGAGCTTTTCCCCTAAGGTCCAGAGACTCTTAACTCTAGGAAACAAACTGAGGGTTGCTGGAGGGGAGTGGGTGGGGGGATGGGGTAACTGGGTGATGGGCATTAAGGAGGGCATGTGATGTAATGAGAACTGGGTGTTAAATGCAACTGATGAATCACTAAACTCTACCTCTGAAACTAATAATACCCTATGTGTTAATTAATTGAATTTAAATAAAATAAATAAATAAAAGTTGAAAACTCAAATTATTCCTGGAGGGACTATCCATAATAATACACAAATATTACTTATGGCCCAGAGCACAGATAGATCAGGAGGGAAGAAAGCCTCCTAGGTCAGACAGACAAAGGTGCTATGCCTCAATCCAGGATTACTCTGAGGATGAAAAAGTGCCTCTGAAAACTTACCCTGGAGCCACATGATGAACCTGTCTGCTCCTGTCCCACTGAGACTAGTTCTCTGGGTGTCCCACTTCCCTCCCACAAACTCAAGAGCTCCTTCCCGTCTCATTCCATGCTCTATCTCTGTCTCTCTCTCCTTTTCTTTCATATTCGTTCACTCTTTCCTGTCTTTGGGATTTAGGGGTAGAAAAAAAGTGTTGTAAGATTATGGTACCTTGCCTCTTTTTCTTCACTTTTGGATCATATTAGCAAGCTATCAGCTAAAATTTCCACACTAGGTGTATCAGTTTCCCAGAGCCGTCATAGCAAATGACTACCAACTGGGTGGCTTAAAACAACAAAGGTTTATACTTTCATAGTTCTGGATGTCAGAAGTCCAAAATCAAGTTGTCAGCAGTATGGCAATCCTCTGGGGCCCTAGGAGACAATCCCTTCTTTGCCTCTTCCAGCTTCTGGTGGCTTCAGTCATTCTTTGACATATGGCTGAATAATTCGAAACTTTACCTCTGTCTTGCATGTGTTTTTTTTTCCCCCTCTGTTTCATCTTTATTTCTGGATCTTATTAGGACATTTATTGGATATAGGGTCCATTTGGTAATCCAGGATGATTTCATCTCACAATCCTTAACTTAATTATATCTGCAAAGACCCATTTTTCTAGAAGTTCTTATCCATAGGTTCCAGAGATTAGGATGTGTACATATTTTTTGAAGAGCTACCATTGAACCCTCGACATCGGCCAAAGAACTTAAATGTGGATTAGAATTCCTCAAAGTCAGAATAAATCTGCTAACTCCTCTATTGCATTGCAGGAAACTCCTAATCTTGTAATGAATATAGATAATTCTTGCCCCAACCCTTCTGATAATCTTATTTAGAGGATATTGTCAATATTCAGACTACATTAAAATATTTTCTGGGACAATTAGTAAGGTAGAACCTTGGGTCTCCATGAGCCCCATTGGCATTAATAAGCGATTTAAAGAACACAGAGGATTCATTCACTAAAATGAATGCAATTACAGTCCAAGAAACAGGACTGTTTTTCTCTTTTCTAAACTCCATTAGGTGGGTAGCATATTTTGGGCAGTAGGAAGGCTGGAAATATTTACACTTAGGTCTACCAGAGCTCAAATTCTTACTCTGCCACTTACTCAGTGTGGGCCCTCAAGGCAAGTTATTTAACCTCCCCAAATCTCAATTTCCTTGGCTGTAAAAGTAATAATATTAGTAGATAATATTTATAGAGTGCACACTATGTGCCAGACACTCTTTTGAGTGATTTCACACGTGTTCATTTTAAATCTTCATAACAGAATTATGATGTAGTGGGGTGAACTTCTAGCTGCCCACCCGATATCTCTCCTTCCTACTTCTCCAGTAATAAAGTTTTAAATGGGTTTATGGCCACCCAGACAGGGGCTGCATTTCCCATTCTGTTTTGCAGAAATAAGTGACCATGTGAATAAGTTCCCTCCAAAGGAATGAGAGCTGAATTGTTATGTGCAAATTCTGCATCACTTCCTCAAAAGATAATTTCTTGCTTTGGATTTTCACCATCACCTTGATGCAGTTTACACCATGTGGATGGATAAGGGCAATACTCAATCAGATGGCAGAATCACAAGTTGAAACTTGTGTTGTGGCTGGAAATGTAGAACATGATTGGTTAGGACTGACTGCCCACTTCAAGAATGTTATGAAAGCTAAATAAATGTATATCTTATTTAAGTCATACTTTAGAATATCTTTTTACAGCAATTTAACCTATATCCTAATTAATACAGGTGGTATAATCATTCTCATTTTAGGGATGAGAAAACTGGACTCCAAGTAATTATGTGACTTCCCAATGTTATACAGCTGACAAGTGGCTTCCAACACAGTCACGCATCAAACACAGTTATTCTAGCTCTAAACTCATGTTCCTAACTTATTTGAAGTACTGCTTTAATAATACCTTGGATATTAGTAAAGATTAAACAAAATAATATAAACAAATCACCTAATTTATGGTCTTCCTTACCTATACTTCATAAAAGTATTCATTCATTCATCTATCTGTCAGATATTTTTAAGCAGATACCATGGACCGAGCACTGAGGACAACTAAGAAACCATGCCTATTCTCAAGAAAAAATTTTTTAGGGATATTCGATATATAAGAAATAAATCATTATTTAGCATGTTATATGCAATATGTATCAAGTATTGTTGTAACAGAGAGCAAGTGATTAGCTTTAGTAGTTGGGAAAAGAATTTTTAAAGGAAGTTTTTCAGATAGATAGGAGGCACAAAGATATGAACAACACACGCAAAATATGGAAGCATGAAACAGCCTGGGGAGATGAGGAAAATATGAAAATAACCCAATAGGGTATGATGCTTAAAGTGTGTGTGTGTGTATGTATGTGGCATGTATGTGACTGTGTGTGTATGTGTGTGTGTGATATATATACCACAGGTATATCTGTGGTACATATGGTATAAACATTTCTTTGTAGTATGATCTGGTTGTGCCTCATAGTGATTACTGCTAGTGGGATGCTTAACATGTAATAGGAACTAAGTCATCAGCTGAGGATCCAAATTGAAAGTGACTATTTTCACCCAAGCAAAGGGAATATACACTTACCTTTCAGTGGGCAGTAGAAAAAAGGGTTGACTAAGAAAAAAATACACAGTTCCAATGAGATATAGAAGAGTCATTCTTTGAGTGATGATGATGGTCATTTGCCAGAATATATAGGAAGGAAAAAGGAAATCCTGTGAAGATATCAATTTATAGTGATACTATTAAAGCAAACTTGTAGTAATACATGCCCATTCAAATTAGTTAGGTATAATTATTTCATTTAATAAATATTTGTTGAGCACCTATTATTGAGAAAGTGTCTATTGGTAAAATATATTAAGATCTCCAACTTCATGAAGATTAGATTAGTTATCTATCCCAAATTAGAAAAGACATTTGATAGCCAATGCTGGTAAGTATGAATGAAAATCACCATTAATTACTAAGCTAAAAAAAATTAAGGAGAAGGCTCTTCTGGATAGTGTAAGAGATTTTGTTTTTTACATTTCTGTTGTGAAATATAAACAACATACTAAACAACATACAAAAAACATACTAAAACTAACATTTGTAATGTTAGTTACAAAACATAGAGTTTAGCAAATTTCTAAATTGAATGCCCATATCATCATCAACTGAACATTACTTGCATCACAGAACCAACAAACTCAACTCCTTCACTTTCTCTTTGAAGTAAACACCATCTTGGATTGAACATCAATTATTTCCCTGCTTTTCATGATAACTTACTACCTAACATATATCCCAAAATAATAGTTTGTCTATTTTTGAATTTTACATGAATCTAATCATACTGTAAATATTCCTTTTGCCTCACTTCTTTCACATTGTATTTGTAAGATTTGTTTGTATTTGTTCATATTCATAGATGAAATACATTGTGTAAAAAGGCCACGATTATTGTATCCATCCTACTGGTAAAGGACATTTGGTTTGTTTCCTGATTAGAGGTTATTACAAACAATATTGTCATGCAGACTTTATTCATGGATTATGTCACGTATGTGCATGATCATCAAATTTGCTAAGTCCTGGAAATGCTTTTTCCAAAGTTGTTTGATGAATTTTCTCCCCCACTGTGTATGAAGATACCTATTACATAATATGTAGTATGACTACACACACATAAATCACTAGGGATATTGATTGGATTGCATCAAATTTATAGGCTACATTGTGGATATTACCTTGTGGAAAACTTCATTTTTGTTTTATATTTACATTGGAGAAAAAAATGTATATAATGGGAGTACTTTTATTTCTATTACTGAAATGAACTTGAAGAAAGAAAAGAAAATAACAAGCACTTAACCATGACATGAAGAAAGCAGCAAGTTTTGATGAAGGAAGTAGAGAAGTTGAGACCAGTGAAGCATATGAGTCCTGCTAATGCAGGAGAGAATTAAGGAAAGAGATGAAAGAACTCATAGCATATCTGAAGATGAAAGTTCAAAGGGAACAGAGAGGGAGAAGAGGGAAGGATCCAAAACTGTTTCCCAAGCACATGTGATGCATGTGGGAGAGAACCATAAATCATGGAAGCACGAAGAAGCATCAGAGCATCTTCGCTTCTGAGCCCACTATTTATTGGCTACTGTATAGCACACTAAATGTTCTACCCTACCTTGTAGTTATTCAGTCTGACAAAGGGAGAAATGCAGGAATGTGAAATCCATAGGATGAAATCCTTGGGTTACTCAAAGTAGTTAGTTCTATGTGCTGATACATAAATTCCAACTGATAACCAAAGCCTTATTTTTTGTATAAGACTGAAATGTTATTATGATTTTCTCAATGGACTGTTACTTGCTTCATAGCTCTTACAACATATTAACATTTTGGACCATTAAAAAATGTTTACCAGTGTTGTGCAGGTATAGTTGACATAATAAAAAGCACAAATTTAAAGTGTAAAACTTTACAAGTTTTGACATATGTGCATACTAATGAAACCATCAATACAGTCAAGACAAAGTGCAAGTTTCCTCATTGACCCTTAAAATACTTCCCTCTGGCCCTCCTTACCCCTTCCCCATCCTCAGACAACTGAGGTTATTTATAGTAACCACTTCTGTTACAATAGATTAGTTGGCATTTTCTGAAATTTTATATCAATCAATATGATCCTATAGCATGTGCTCTATTTGTCTGGCTATTTTCACTCAGTATAATTAAGGATCCATACTTGTTGTCGAATATCAATGCTTCATTCCTTTTTCTTAACTAGTTCTAGTGTATTGCATAGATATGCCACAATTGTTTTTATGCATTCACCTCTTGATAGATGTTTAGGTTTCCAATTTGCATCTACTTGAATAAAACTACTAAGAACATTTGTGTACAAGTGTAGGCTTTCTTTTCTCATGGATAAATACCTAGAAGTGGAATAGCTGGGTTATATGGTAGGTGGATTTTTAACTTTTGAAGAAATTTCCAAGCTGTTTTCTAAAATGGTTGTACAATTTTTACATTCCTATCAGCAGTGTATGAGAGCTAGTCATCCCACATCCTCACTAACATTTGTGATGATCCATTTCTTCAACTTTCAACATTTTGATAGATGTGTGGCATCTCATACGGTCTTACTTGCTTTGCCTAATGAGCAATGATACTGAGTATATTTTTATGCATTTATATATGTTTATATAGGTGAAGTGTCTGTTCAAATTGTTTGTGTATTTTTTATTAGGCTGTTTGTTTTTATTGGTAATTTTTGAGAGATATTTATATATTCTGGATACAAGTTCATTGTTAGATATGTGATTTATGTATAGCTCTTTCAATGTAATTTCTCTTTCATTACCATAATAGTGTCTTTGAAGTTTAGGAATTCTTAGTTTTGATGAAGTCCAATTTAATTTTTTTTTAATGGATCATGTGTTTGGTGTGTCTCTAAGAAATCTTTGCCTAACCCAAAGTCACAAAGTCTTTCCTCTATGTTTTCTTCTGGAAGTTTTATACTTTTAAGTTTCACATCTATACCTATGATCCATTTTGAGTTAATTTCTGCATATAGTTTAAGGTATCAATCAAAGGTTTGTTTTATGTATTTATTTTTTGCATATGGGTATCCAATTATTCAGTACCATTTGTTGAAAACACTACCCTTTCTCCACTAAATTTCCTTTGTAACTTTAATGAAAATCAACAGACCGTATACATAATTTTAATTCTAAACCCCATATTCTGTTCCACTAATTTATTTGTCCATGTTGACACCAAATTTACATTGTATTAATTACCATATATATATATAGTATGTGTGTGTGTATATACATATATATGTATATAGATAGATAAATATATATGTACTACATTATTACATCTGGGAGAGTCAGGTTGTATAAATTCTCCAAATTTTTCTTTTTCAAGGTTATATTATTTTGGTATTCTAGGTGTTTACATTTTCATATGATTTTTAGAATAAATTTATCAATTTCTACCAAAAAATGTTTATTATGGTTTTGATTGAGAATACATTAGATTTATAGATCAATTTGGAGGATTGACATCTTAATGACAATGTCTTCTGATCCATGAACATGCATATCTATCTGTTTACTTTAGTCTTTCTTAATTTCTCTCAGTGATTTTTCATAGTTTTCAGTGTACAGGTGTTGCACATTTTTTGTCAAACTTATTCCCAACTATTTAATATTTTCATGTTATTGTAATGGTAATTTTTTGTTTCAAAATCCAATTTGTTGTCATAGAAATGCAGTTGATTATTCATATTGGTATTGTACCTTGCAATATTGCTGAACTCACTATTAATTCTCATAGTGATTTTGCATATTTCATTAAATTTTCTACGTAAATGATCATGCTATCTTGCAAATAAGACAGTTCATTTCTTTCTTTCCAATCTGGGTGCTTTTTATTTTTCTTCCTCCTCATCTTCTTCATCTCCCTTCCTGTCTTATTCAACTGGCTAGAGCTGCAGTACAATGCTGAGTTAAAGTAATGAGAGCAGGCATCCTTTGTTCCTGACTGTAGATGGAAAACATTCAGTTTTACTACTGAAAAGGATGTTACCTATAGGTATTTTTAACAGATTTTATCAGGTTGAAGAATGTCACTACTATTCTTAGTTTTCTCTGTTTCGTTTTGTTTTGTTTTTTCAATAATGGAATTTGGATTTTGTCAAATACATTTTGTGGATCTACTGAAATGATCATATATTTTCCTTTTATAGTCTGATAATACAGTGAATTATATTCAAGTGTTAAATCTACTTTGCATTCCTGGGATTAACCACATCTAGTCATTGTAAAGTTAAGAAACTATCCATAAGACCATCCTCATTTCTGTTATCAATTGCAAGTTTGGGGGCTCCAAGACCACCCTCTAGAAGGACTGACACCTCACTGAAAGTTGTTATACTCATGGTTATGGTTTATTAGAAAGAAAGAAAGCACATTAAAATCAGCCAAGGGAAGAGACACAGAGCAGAGTCCAGGAAAGTTTCAAGCACAGATCTTCTAGTTGTTGTCTAGCAGTGCAACGATGGAAGGCACTACTCTCCCAGCAAAAGTGTGTGGCAGTATGCATGTAATATTGCCCACTATGGAAGCTCACCCCGGCCTTGATGTCCAGCCTTTTTATTGGGAGCTCTGTCACATAGACATAATCAATTGCCCAAATGGCTGACTTTAGTCTCCAGCCTCTCTAGAGGATGAACCCGTAGCATACAACCAAAAGCCTCCACCCTATAATAGTGTCAGAATATTTGGCAAGACCCAAGGCCCCCAGGTAAGCAAAGGCATTATTATCAGGTAGGACATTCTAAGGGCTTAAAGATTATCACCAAGCAATCAAGGGTAGAGGCCAAACCTCTCTTTGGGCAAGGGTAAATTTTCTACACAGCTGTGCTGTGATATATTACACTTTTTATATTACTAAATTTGATTTGATAGATTATTGTTAACAATCTTTTTACTTATGATAATGTTATTAGTCTATATTTTTCTTTTCTTGTAATGTCTTTGCCTAATTGGATATCTGAGTAATATTGCTTACCTCATAAAATAAATTGGAAAGAATTCTCAATTCCTCAATTTTCTGGAAGAATTTGTGTACAATTGATATTATTTCTTCCTTAAATGTTTGGAAGAATTCTCCAGTAAAGCGATCTGGGCCTGGAGTTTTCTTTGTGGGAAGATTTTAAATACAAGTTCAATTCATTAATAGACATAGAGCTATTCAAATTAATTGAGCATAGTAGTTTGTGTCTTTCAAGGAATTCATCCATTTTATCTAAGTTGTTGAATGTATTGGCATAAAGCTTTTTTATAATATTACTTTATTATCCTTTTTAATAGTAATTTACCTCTCTCATTCCTGATACTGGTAAGTTTTGTATTCCATCTTTTTTTCCTAATCAGTTTGGCTAGAAATTTTGCCAATTTTATTGATGTTCTCAGAGAAACTACTTTTGGTTTCATTGACTTACTTTACTATTTTTTCTGTTTCTTGTTTCAGCGATATCTTCCTGATATTTATTATTTCCTTTTTTCCCCTTACTTTGCATCTATTTTTTTTATTATTCCAGTTTCTTAAGATAGAGAACGAGGTCATTGATTTGATACTCTTAATTTCAAATATAAGAATTTAGTGTTGTAAATTTCTATTACTGCTTTCACTGCAGCCCACATATTTTGAAATGCCTTGTTTTTATTTTTGTTTAGTTCACTTATCTTCTAATTTCATTTTTGAACTCTTATTTGACTTATTGGTTATTTAAAAAGGTGTTATTTAGTTTCAGAATACTTAAGGATTACCCAGAGATCCTCTATTATTATTTCTAATTTAATTCCATTGTGGTTCAAGAGTATACTTTGTATGATTGAATACTTTTACACTTACTGAGACTCTTTTTATGGTCTAGAATATGATCTGTCATTAAATATTTGATGCACACTTGTGAAGAATGTGTATGCTGTGATTTTGAGGCTGGAGTGATCTATAAATATCAAACAGATCAGGATGGTTGAGAGTTTTGTTAACATCCATACTCACACTGATTTTTTTGTCTTCTACTATCACTAATTGGGAAAATGTTTTTGAAATCTTGAACTATAATTGTGGATTTATCTATTTCTCTTTGAAGTTTGGTCAGTTTTTGTTTCATGTATTTAGAAGCTTTGTTTAGTTGCATAAACACCTAAGATTTTTATATTCTTGATGAATTATGTTCTCTTTACGTTGTCTCTCCTGGTTTTTTAAATTAATGTTAGCATGGTCTATTTTTCTCCCATGCTTTTAACATAGAATTATTGTGTCTTTCCATTTAAAGATACATATGGCGGCCTATAGTTGGGTCTTGTTTTATATCCAATCTGACCATCTCTACCTTTAACTGAGATATGTAGACCATTTATATTTAATGTGATTTTCAGCACAGATGTGTTAAAATATATCCATTTGTTATTTGTTTTCTTTTTGTCCCACCTGTTCTTTGTTAATTTAAAAAAAAATCTGAATTCTTTTGGATTAATTATGATTCTAGTTCATCTGTAGCTTATTGGTTTTAGCTTGTGTTATTTTAGTGTTTGCTTCAGGATTTATAATTTTCGTCCTTAACTTATCAGGGTTTATCTTTAAGTAATATTTTACCACTTCTCCTTTTGTACTAGAATCTTTTATATTCATTTCTTCTCTCCTGGGTTTTCTGCTATTGTTGTCAGAAATTTTACTTTTACAAATATTGTAAACCTTATAATACATTATTATTTTGCTTTCAACCATTAATTATCTTTTACAGAAATTTAAATAACAACAACAAATTATTTATATTTACCTGCATAGTTATCATTTATGTATTCTTTGGCATAGATCCAGATTTCTGTCTGATACCACTTTTCTTCTGTTTGAAGAACTTCTTTTTGCACGTTTTTTTTCTAATTCAGGTCTGTTACAAATGAATTCTTTCAGCTTTGGTATGTTTGAGAAAGTCTTTATTTTACTTTCATTTTTTGCAAGGTAGTTTTGGTTGGTTAAGAATTCAAGTTTGACTTTTTCTCAGTATTTTAAAAATGTTGCTAAAATAAAGTTGCCTTCGATCTTGCATTGCCTTTGATAAGAAATCTGCTGTCATCCTTATCTTTTTCCTCCCTCTGTATATAATGTTTCTTTGCTTCACAGCAACTTTTAATATCTTCTCACTTGCACTGGCTTTAAGCAAATAAATTATGATATGCCTTGCTGCAATTTTCTTCATATTTTTTGTCCTTAGAGTTCATTGAGATTTTTGGATCCATGGATTTATAATTTTTATCACATTAGAAAGTTTTCAGTCTCTATGTCTTCAAATATTTTGTCTATTTCACTACCATTGTGAACTACAATTACGTGTGTATTAGTTTGCTGAAGTTGTCCTACAGCTCACTAACACTCTGTTCTTTCTTTTTGCAGTATTTTTCCCTTTTGTTTCATTTTGGATAGCTTCTATTGCTAGGTTTTCATGTTCACTAAACTTTTCTTCTGTAATTTCTAATCTGCTTTTAATGTAATTTTCATCTTTAGAAGTATGATTTGGGTCCTTGTAAAATATATATCCTCATGTTTCTACTTAACATATTAAATCTTTCCTCTAGTTTCTTTAACATAGCAATTATAGTTATAATAACTGTTTTAATGTTCTTGTTGATTAACTATTATCTGTGTCATGTGGATCATTCTGAGTCATTTTTAATTGGCTTATTTTTCTTCTCATTTTAGTTGTATTATTCTGTTTCTTCAAATACATAAGTTTTGTTTGGATGCAGACATTGTGAATTTTAACTTTTGGGTATTCCGATAAATATTCTAGAACTTGTTCTTGGATGTAAAGTTACTTAAAAACAAATTGATCTATTTAGGGCTTACTTTCAAGTTTTGGTAGGTGAAATGAGAGGCAAAACTCTTCTCAGTATTATTCCTGATACCTCATGAATTATGAGGTTCTCTACTCTGGTTGGTGGTAACAGACAGTATTCCTGGCCCTTTATGAGCTCCGAGGATTGTTTCCTCTAACTGTTTTGGGTGGAGGATTCTTCACAAAAATTTTCTGATCAATACTTCGCTGAAGACCCAAGAGGAACCCTTTGCAGATCTCTGGACGTCTCTCTGTGAAACTCTCTCCTACTTTGTACTCTGTCCTGCACACTCTAAACATATCAGCCTTCCTGTACTCTCACCTCCATATGTCCATCACTCCAGTAACATCCATTAACCCATCTACCTATGTATCTGTCCATCCAATAATTACTCATCCCACAAACATATAATGAGAATTCAGTGGTTGTCTAGTCCTGGGGTACAGCACACAAGTAACAAATGCATAGGACAATGCTTTCAAACTTAAAAAAAAGAGATGATACTTTTTTTAAAAAAGCAGTACACATGACAATCAAGATGATGATGTTAATGATGTCATCTCTTATATCCAGTGACCAAAGCACTGGAAAGAGCTATACATGCAATATGTTTCACTACTGACTTTGGTATATGAGAGAATCACTAAATTGCAGTGGGGTGTAGTTGTGTAGAGCACACAAAATTCTTCTTTGGTCTCCAACTGTTTGTATACTTTGGACACAGAAAAGACAGACCATAAGTGAGATGAATATGGATACCACTCCTAGCTAATCTTTGCATCTCCGGTATTTAGCACTGTGATAGATGTGTGCTTCATCTTCAGTGAACATGTGTGGAACTGTGTATAATAAAAATTTGAACAGTAAAAAGATCTATCAGGACTTTATATTAGGAAACTCATGGTCTATGTAAGGAAGACAAAACTGTTCATAAAGTTACAATACAATGAGCTTCATGCTGTAATACACATAGGTAGTAAGGAAGCAGAGTACAAGTACACAGGACAAAGAGAAGCTCCATGCCTGAAAACTTTGGAGAAAGCTCCTTAGGGACAGTGTTAATGGAAACGACCCTTGAAGGAATAAGAACTTTCCCAGTGATGGGAGTGAAGGACACAACACATTGGAAGAACTGACTACACAGAGAGATGCCAAAGTCAGATGAGTGTGTGGCAAAAAGGAGCTGAATTTTTAAGGGAACTGGAGGTGTTGAGCCAGGAAATAGGTTTAATAAGAAATCTGAGCCAAACTGAGAAGTTTTTTTTTTTTTTCCCCAAATTGAGAAGTCTTATATGCCATGCTGAGAAGCTTGGACTTTGTTCTTGCTCAGTGGTTTCAAGCAGAGACATGGCATGATTCAATTTGCATTTCAGATAGATAAAGCTGGTGACAGTGTGGAAAATGGATGTGAAGGGAAAGAGAGTAGTTAGGAGGCCGTTGCAATGCAGTATGTCACTTGTGCTAAGGAGTGATAGTGCGAATGGAGAGGGAAAGGCAGATTCAGAAACATTTTGGAAGTGGTGCAATTGACAGAGGTTAAAAGAGAGAAGTGGATTCTTGACAGCCATCAGCCTTCTAGTTTGGGCAATGGACTGAGTGGGGAATTAGGTTGGTTATCCAGACACATTTCCAATATCAAGTCCTTAAGACCACTTTGCCGGCACTAAGACAGCATTCAATTGACCCAATCTGGTGCAATCTGCTTTCCTTTCCTCCCTGAAGCTTCCACTACTCATCACCACATACCCTCAAAATTGACTGGGAAGCAAGACCTAGTCTCCCACGTTTTCTTTCTCTTCACTACACTCAAGAGAGGAGAGTAAGCATTAAATAATGCTCTTTAAGGAATGTACTGCTAACCACTAGTTAAAAAATAAATAAATAAAAAGTGGAGGTAAGTTTCTCTCATTTTGGAAAACTACAAAGTTCTAAAAATTCTTGTTCCTGGTAGATATTTCATGACTTCCGTCACAGATGGTGTTTATGAGCCCTACTGGATTCTTGCAGTCTTCCCTTATCACGAGGGTGCCATTCACCAAGCTTTTTCCCTGACACAACTTGTCTGTGTTGTGATGACCCATTTCTCACTTAAGTTTTCACCCCCTTCTAACAGGCCTCAGTAATATGGCCGAATAGGAGAACAGATTGGGAGTTGTCTCTGCATTTGCTCTTGGTTGTCTACAGTGAGCAATTAGCATTTCAGGCAACCACAACCTAGGAGTCCTATGCACAGTGGAAAGAAAATGAATAAATTGCTGACAAGGATGAGGAAGGAGAAGAAAAGTTGTTCTTTGGCAATTTTTGATTCCATAAGCATCGTAACAATTAGCAAATGTTTTTGATAGGCAGCTAGAAATAGGGGTTATTACTGAAATTGCTTCCCTAATGGTGTGAATTTAAATAAGTAATATTGTGAGAACAGCCTCTGATTCTCAATAGCATTCTTTTAAGAATGGAGAATATAAAGCTCTCTTAAAATGCATTTTCTTAAAGAAAGTCATCCAGAAAAAACCTGAAACAAACATCTGAAGAAGTGAGTTATAGTCCAAACACCCACACCCCCAAGCTCGTTAGCTCTGGGATATATAATGTCCTAGCATCTTGGCTTCTTAATCTCTACAATGAGAGGTTATGTTATTATTTAAACACTTGCCCAGTTCTGAAATTCCGTCATTCTATCTTTTCATTTTCCTCTTGTGCTTCATTAAAACTAAAGTGATAGAAATTAGTAGTTACCGCATGGCCATCGGAATTAAATTGCACCACACATTTTCTAGGGATACCTTTTTCCTTTTCAGCTCTAAGTTGAACTTCAATTTAATATCCACACACCCTGCTCCCTTGTTTTTAATTTTGGAGATAAGCTCTGTTCCTCTTCTGGAAGTTTAGGACTCTGTGATGATTATTAACACAGCGGCCAACAGGTGGCGCTGCAGGTCTGTGCAACTTAACTCTATGCTCCTGGACTTCCCTGCTTGTTTCTGGCAATAGGGTATCTGCTCCTCTGTACTTTTTCATTCAAAATACAAAGGGTCCAGTGAAATAGCCTAATAGTTCCCTAATTTGTATAAATCCCAAGGATCAATAATATGTGGTAGCTGCTTGCAAATGAATCTGACTATGGTAGAGAAGACATTCCCACAGGAATATACTACCAGAAAAGTTTGAGTCCTATGTTGCCAGTGTATATTAAACGGGAGAAATCTGTGAGCATGAAAAGGCAGCAGTCCAGCCCAGGAACGTACAGCAAGATTCCATGCATGTCATGATGGCAACCAGGAAAGGTGTTACAACTATGTAGGTATCACCTTCCAGCCGAATTTGCAAGGCTACCATTTTTAATCAAAGAATCCTAGCATTTTGATCCCATAGTGTCCTCAGTGACAACTGAATGCAAGTGTACTCATGTTACAGATGGGGAAGCAGAGACCTAGAAATGCTGTGTGACCTCCAGGAAACCGTGACTATTTAATAGCAGATCCCAAAGTAAAACTGTGTTTGGCCCAAGTCCACACAGTCTCTGGAGAACATCAGCTGGTTCAGGGTAATTTTTGGACTCAGGCCCATCCCCAAGCCTCAGTTTCCCCATTCACCGAAATAAATCTATCTATTTTGTCTATCATCTAGCTTATCTATCTATCTATCTATCTATCTATCTATCTATCTATCTATCTATCTTTGTGATGTACCTGTCTCATGCATTTCATATTTACTAGGATAGGTTATGAGCATTGGAAACTCTTTTTCTGTGGTTGTCAGAAAAAGAAGTCAGCTTGACTTATAATTCAGTGAAATAATCTGGCAGACATCCGCTTATGACATTCTCTGTACCTCTTGGACAACTTGTACCAAATAAAGAACTTGCCTAGAATTCCTTTAAAGATCAATAAACTAACAAAGAGTAGCTGTTTCTGCCTTTAATCTACGGAAGAGCCGAGAGTGGTGCAGGAGGAAGGTGAGCACACATCTGCTTTTTGTCTCTGTGTCATTAAGAATAGGGCCTCTTAAGGGAACTGCTGGACTTTTCCTTACTACCTTGGATCTGTAGCCCTGCCTTCCAGAAGAGACTGGTTTTCACCTCCACTCCACTTCTGATTTTCAGTCTAGCCCACGCCTTTGTCCCTGGAGAGAGGGTAGCAAAGATCATCTTCACTCTGATGAATATGTCTGTTTTCTACATCATTCTTGGTCAAAATGGCTTAAGCAGCTGCCCGGGGATGTTAGAAGCACGGACTAAAGCTCTGGAGTGGTGGTTTCATTTCTCCACCTTCTCCCATCCATCCCGGAAAAAGTGACCCAGTGAAAATTCCTGCAAGATGTCATGTAGAAAGAGACTATTTCTCTGCTAAGTGCTAAGTCGTAACAATAATGGCTGATATTATATATCAGGTGTATTTCTGCACTTCTTACCGCAACCTTGATGACAGGCATTAGTAATTTTTTCCCGCTGGGAATGCTGAGATCCAAACAGACTAAATAAAGTTAACTAAACTCCTGAAGTTATCATCTTACTGAGTAGTCAGTGTACTGGCTGCCCGTGCCTCGTACAACTACCAACGGTAGACCTAGGATTCAATTTCAAGTTTGTTTGACTCATGAGCTGACCCAAATATATAACCACAGCCTGGAAGCAGAATGGTCTACATGAATAGGGAGTGTTTTAATGTTAAGCCCAGCTGTCTTCAGCTAAACCAGAACTCTTTAATATGTATTATTTCATTAATAATGTTCTCTTTTGGTAAATCTGCTGTGTTCTTAGGGAAAACATATATAACAATGTAAATATGTAGAAGAAATACAGAGCACAGCCCCATTGTGGCAACAAAGCAGCTTTTCAAAATCAGACATCTGGGCTTATGAAATCTGAATGGTGAGCCAGCTTCATGGCTTGGGTTACTGGGCACAGAGCGAAGTCAGACACTTGAAATTTGAATCCTGGCTTTTTCTTCTCTGTGGAGAATCATTTTTCTGTATTTGTTACTGAAATTACAAGTAAAAATCCAGAGCAGCCTTACTCTTCATCTTCCCTGTCTTGAGCACCTGGGGAAAGTATCATGCAGATGTGAATTATAAATGTTTATATTGCAAAAAGAAAAATGGTGATTATTTTCCAACTCAGATGTGAATTTCCACTGGGGTGATGTAGTTTCAAGATATTTCTCTGTTCCCTTACCAGATAAATTCTGTAACAGTCAAGAATGTTAATGGCTCCATGTAATTGAAAACTCCTATTAGCTTAAGCTGTTAGGGGTTTATTTTTCTCATGTGGCCATAGAGATAGATATAGGCAGTTGCTGGTATTGGTTTAGTGGCTTAAAGGTGTCAGCGCTCACATTTGGGTCTCTCTCGGCCTTGGCTGCAGATCTGGGCATAAGATGGCTGCCCAAGTATTAGACAAAGTTCTGCATTCAAGGCAGGAAAAGAGGGAGGGGAAGCATGACTTACATCTGTCCTTTGTATTAGTGGAGGAAAACCTTTTCAAAGAACATGACAGGTGACTTCTGCTTACCTCTCTTGGGCCATAACTGAGTCACATGTCTACCCTTAGGAGCAAAGTACACTGGGAAAGCGAGATTTTAGCTTTTGTGGCATCTAGGTGTAAGGGGGCATTGTTAGAAAATCTGCCGCACTTCCCACCATGTGAGCAATGACCCAGGCGGTGTGTGCCTGCAAATACAAACAGGTACTCGCAATTCCCAATGCAGGAGCTCTTAAAAGAATGGGTGATACGGGCAGGTTAGCATTCATGCGTGCTCCTCGACAAATACTTGTTAGACACTATGTCATACACTGAAAACTAGGCATACGGTCTGCTGATACAGAGGTTAAACTCTGTCAGTAAGGTCCCTCCACCCAGACCTTAACTCATTGGCCCACTTGGGTAATGGCATCAGTAGCCTGGGGCTGGACAGGTAAAGGGGGCAAGGAAGGAAGGTGCATGTGTGGTGATGCCAGCAGGTTGCTCAATACCCTTATCAATCATGGGTCTCCTTCTGCCTCTCTCAGCAAATGCCCAAAAGTCTGGTAGGGAGAAAAGACGTTTCAGCCTCTTCTCCGGCACCGCTGCTCACCTCTTTCCTAGTTCCTTGCAATTACCGGCATAATTGTTCAGAACGTGGAACGTTAAGTGGCCATAATTTCTAGCAGGGAAGGAAAATATATCTTTATAGGGTCCTGCGAAGGAGGTGCAGGTTCCTCTTTACCCCTTGGTGCAGATGGCTGTGTGGGGAACTTTCAGCAAGATATTTAGTATAGACATGACCAGACTGTTCTCCTGTGTATTTAATTTCCTTTCTCTGTATGACCGTCCAAATCATATAGAATCTCAGGCTGTCGATTTAGAAAGACACGGAAGACCTTCCACTTAAATTGTAGGTCCCAACCCAGTTTTTAACGTGGAGTTGTCCACTATCAGTATTAGATTCTTACACAGCTCTTAATAAAGGAAGCTTGGGTCCCTTTCTTGTATCATTCATGTGGATATAGCTCCTTCGGGAATCCCATAGAGAGGAGGTGGATACAGATGCAGGATTAGGGATTCCTAGTCTCTTAGAAAATATTAATATAGCCCCAAGTCCACATTCTCATCCAAAGTAAATTTGTACAGAGGTCAGAAATAGGAGAATGTCCGGCTTGAGGAACGTGGCAGTGTCCTGTCCCTGCTCATGCCTCTGCCCACCACTTTCTTAGCTTCTCCCCAGAGCATGGGAGTAGTGAATCTGACTAGTCAGAGTTTTAACACCTTCCTAGATCACAATTGCCAATGGGCAGTCCCTGTGCTCTCAAACAAACCACTAAAAACTCAGGTTCCAGGCTGCTTCAGCCTCATTTCCTCTTCAAGTAGAAAAGATAAAAATGTCAGTGAAGGTTCTCCCTAGAAGGGTTTGCAAACTCTAATTCTCTCCTCTGATACTATGTATCTGAGTGGATAAATGAACTTAATTCTTCTCACTGTTTTCCTGTTTTTCTTTCTTTTTCTTTCTTTCTTTCTTTCTTTCTTTCTTTCTTTCTTTCTTTCTTTCTTTCTTTCTTTTCTTTTTCTTTCTTTCTTTCTTTCTTTTTTCTTTCTTTCTCTTTCTTTTCTTTTTCTTTCTTTTCTTTTTCTTTCTTTCTCTTTCTTTCTTCTTTCTTTCTTTCTTCTTTCTTTCTTTCTTTCTCTTTTTTTCTTTTTCTTTCTTTCTTTTTCTTTCTTTCTTCTTTCTTTTCTTTTTCTTTCTTTCTCTTTCTTTCTT
>NW_027397063.1:134903216-134941474 GCF_003265705.2 Callorhinus ursinus | reverse complement strand
TCTTTCTTTTCTTTCTTTCTTTCTTTTCTTTCTTTCTTTTCTTTCTTCCTTCTTTCTGAGAATGGCCTAAGCGTCATGCTCCAAATGTGACATAAGACATAGAGCCCAGCACTGGTCCATCAAGGGCGTACACAGCTATTAATAAAATTGTGTTTCTCATATCACTTCTGTTCTTTGTGTTCAAAAGATTCAACTGTCCCTGCATGCCTGATTACAGTTCCACAAAAATCTCATCACTCTGACTACAATCTGGTAATAATAATATCAACTATTATTTACAGAATGCCTTTTGTGGGCAAGAAACCGTGTTAAGTGACTTACTGTTTTTCTTAATTATACGGCAAGAATCATCCCCCAACCCCAATCCCACACGGCACTCTGTTCTTGTGGTCTGAGGGGTGTTTGACAGCATACAAGTGAGAGGAATTCAGTGAACTTAGAGGTTCTTGTGAAGCCCCAGAGACAAATATGTAAATAGGCGTAGAGTGACTCCTGAATTGTGCATTCAAAGCTCATCACAATCTGGCTTTCATCTGTTCACCAAAACTAAAAATCCTACACTGTCAAATCTAGACCTTCACCTCATTGTCCTTCATAAATGTCACCATTCACACCCCCCACTCATACTCCTATTCCTTTCTAATTGTCTTGGTGCTTTTGCCCATTTTTTTTATATCCTGCTCACTTTTCAAAGCTTGCTTTAAGATACCATCTCTGAAAGTCATTCTCTGATATTAACAGAGATATCTCCTGGAATTTCTGAGGATTTTAGGGGTATAACTTGCAAAAATAATTTTTTAATTTACAGTGAGTCCAAGGGCGCCTAGATGGCTCAGTCAGTTAAGCGTCTGCCTTTGACTCAGGTCATGATCCCAGGGTCCTGGGATTGAGTCCAGCGTCGGGCTCCCTGCTCAGCGGGGAGTCTGCTTCTCCCTCTAACTCTGCCCCTCTCCCCACTTGTGCTCTCTCTCTTGTTTTCTCTCCGTCAAATAAATAAAATCTTTTTTTAAATATTTTATTTATTTATTTGAGGGAGAGAGAATGAGAGAGAGAAAGAGCACGTGAAAGAGGGGAGGGTCAGAGGGAGAAGCAGACTCCCTGCTGAGCAGGGAGCCTGATGCGGGACTCGATCCTGGGACTCCAGGATCATGACCTGAGCCGAAGGTAATCGCTTGATCGACTGAGCCACCCAGGTGCCCAATAAACAAGATCTTAAACAAACAAACAAACAAAATTTACTGTGAGTCCAAGTTTGGGTCTAAGTGGTGAGGTCTGAGAACTTCTGTGTCAATATCACTTGCGTAAGATTTTTGGATCACCTATGTCAACATGACTTAGAGGTTTTTTTTCCAGGAAAATTTTGCCTAGGAAAGATAAAACTATAAACTAATAAATAACTTCAGTTTGCTTGAGGAAATTCCTACAGATCAATTTATCAGAGACAACAGTGTTCTCACCTCGGCAAATAGCTTGCTTAGCAAACAAAAATGTGCCTATCAACACATACTTCAAGGGTATTGCCTGACTGACAACCAGTTATGAAATATTATAGCATAAATTGTGCCCAGTTCTAGCCAGTTACTCAAGGCCCACCTTAGACCACGTAAGCCCAGACCCACAATGCTACACATATCCTACTACTGACTTGCCCTTCTGAGTTGCTTCTGAAATCCTACAAAGGTGGTATCCTCTCCAACTACAATAAATTCAAATAAGCTTAGTTTTACTTTACTAGCAGATTTCTGTTGATAGTTTGAGGAAGGCAACACCGGAATTGAATGTACCGGAGTATATATGACCAGCTGGGAAGGGCTGTTTACCAGAAGCCCACGTGAATGAGGACCAAGAAGCTTTTCCTTAGAATTTGTAATAAGGGTAGAAGGAGTTTTGCATGACACGTAGAACACGGTAATGAAGCCTTCACTTCATCAGCAGAGGAGAAGAATAATTCCGGTTTCTGAGAAGACTCCCCAAGCCCATGTCAACCACTTCTCAGCCTTTGTCCCAGGAGAGAACAATACTTTTAGATAATTTGACGACTTGTGAGCAGAACAGAGGAGCCTGGGAAATAACACTGTTCTAGAGATCATTACATATATCCATCCTCATAGTTCAGAAATGTGAGACGAGAAATACTTTCTTTTTTTCTTACGTTTTTTAAAGATTCTTTTTTTTTTTTAAAGATTCTATTTATTTATTTGTCAGAGACAGAGCACAAGCAGGGGGAGTGGCAGGCAGAGGGAGAAGCAGGCTCCCCACTGAGCAGGGAGCCTGATGCGGGACCAGATCCCAGGACCCTAAGCCAAAGGTGGACACTTAACCAACTGAGCACCCAGGTGTCCCAAGACAAGAAATATTTTCTTGTTGCATCTCGGATGGGTCCGGGACAGACTTACTAAAACCTACTGAGGCAGCTCTGGGGGAAGCTATGTTTCCCCTGGTCCTGAGAATGGGGGACCTGAGGAGGTCTCGTGGACAGTGCAGAGAGGGGCAGGGTGAGCAGTGGTTTCTGGCAGCTGGAGACCAGATGGGAAAACCTGCCATCTCTGTGGATGTCAGCATTAATGACAACCGCAGGCCGGACGCCCCCTTCTCAAAACTGTCACTGCTGTGCACACATGCACCATATGGAAAAGAGATGCAAACCTAAGTAAAAAAGAAAAAAAATGTGGGGAAGGTGAGTGAAACAGAACATTTAACTGTGAATGCACTGAATTGACCAAAATTTTAAAAATGTTTTATTTATTTATTTTTGTGAGAGAGAGAGAACACGAGCAGAGAAAACAGGCAGAGGGAGAGGGAGAAGCAGGCTCCCCGCTGAGCAGGGAGCCCGATTCGGGGCTCGATCCCAGGACCCTGAGATCATGACCTGAGCTGAAGGCAGACGCTTAACTGACTGAGTGACCCAGGTGCCCCTGAATTGACTAAATTTAAGTTTCAGTTACTGGGTGCAATGTGAGTCAATTAGACATTGATTTCCACTGTAGAATATGAAAACTACAGAAAAATAATTTTATATTTCTTGTAAACTTAAAGGTACAGGCTCACATTTAATACCTACAACAGAATGAAGGGGAAAAAAAAGAAAAACAACTGAGGGGCTGCTCATTAAAAGCTCTGTCAGCAGGTTGGTTTGAGGACTTCTCAAGCCAACTGTAAGACTTGCCTGTCTACAGGGAAACGTCATCCAGCTGGGGCATCCACTGCTCTTTGCGCTGCCGGTAGACAGCTCCCCGCATCCAAGAGTGGGCGGAAGATGTTTCACAGACACGGAAATAGTGGTGAGCTCATAGAAGACACTAGAAGACCGCTTCTGAAGACACTCAGAGTGGCTAGAAAAGGGGAGAGGTAGAATTTGGAGACACTTATTGAATCACTAAAGGCACAAGCCAGACCCATCTGCCTAACTCTTGTAAGTGTGACCCTTGCCCGTTCTAAAAAATGTGAAGCCTGGGGAATCTGGGTTAATAGTATGTCTTTCTCAGAAAAGATAAGCAAATCGTGATAGCCATACAGGGGAGTTCTCCTCGGGAATCGAAAAGGAAAAAAAAATAATGGATACAGGAAACAGTACAGCTGGATTTCAAAATCTTTATGCTGAGTCAAAGAAGCCCTAAACTCCTAACCCCCAAAAAGAGAAGGCTGGATGAGTTTATATAAAATCCTTAAAAATGCAAACTAATCTACATAAATTCCAGAGAATGCAAATTAAGTAGATTCATGAGTGACTAGGGGAGAATGAAGGGAGGGATAAATTATGAAGAGGCAAGAGGAAACCTTTAGGGGTATCACAAATGCTTGATTGTGGTATTGGTTCCACAGATATATACATGTGACAAAATGCATCAAATTTTACACATTAGACATTTGTAATTTATTGTGCACCAACCATCATCAATAAAGTTATATAAAGGTTAATTTTTTGCAGTTCGATTGTCCTTAGAGTTCAGTACCTTCTGACTATTTCTATTTTATGCAGTCCCATCAAATGCAGCCCCTGAGACAAGGATTTGGTGTGATATTTGATCCCTTAATATGTTGAAAGAAGAATTAAGGGTGTTGCTTCAGAAGGTCTTGTTTATTGATTGGATGAAAAACTGGAAATAGTCTTTCAATTTTTTTTCTTAAGATTTTATTTATTCATTTGAGAGACAGAGACAGAGAGAGAGCACAGGCAGAGGCAGAGGGAGAAGCAGACTTCCCGCTTAGCAGGGAGCCCGATGCGGGGCTCGATTCCTGAGACCCTGGGATCATGACCTGAGCCAAAGGCAGATGATTAACCCTCTGAGCCACCCAGGCCCCTCAATAGTCTTTCAATTTTGATTCTAATAAAGGAAAAGAAACGGAGGATAGCAATAATAACAATTAAATGATAAGTTGAAGGCCTGGCATGAATAACCAGGAGGGCGATCATGCCCGGTGAGGTGAAAGGGTGGGCTGGCCATCACAAAGAATATCTGGAAAGGCTTCAATGGGGACCTTCTCTTCTGGGGAATGTTTAGGACCAGGTTATGCTGAAAGGACAAATGTCAAGGGAACACCTTAGAAAATAAATATTCCAAATCTTGGGCACTGTTGTCCTCTCAATGTAACCTTTACTTCTCTATTTATAGCTTGGTAACAGGAACTAAGCTCCTCATGCGTTTTAACACAGGGCAGTTAATCTGAATGTCATGCAGAAATGAAATTTAATCAACCCAGTTCAGTTTCCTAGTTTATAAACATATCAGAAAGTTCATATGTGAAGCCTGCCATCAGATAGAATAATTATCTACTCTCTTTGTTGTTTATATCTTGCAATGTATCACTTAATGTATAAGTGATACATTGTATATGTATATGTATACATACATATACATATGTATATGTAAATATACATATTTAGTGTATATTAAATTATACATATATGGTATATGTATAATATACATTATATATGTATATACATATGTATATACATATATACATATGTATACATAATATACATATACCATATATGTATAATTTAAACAATAATGGTAAAATGAACACCATGAAACAATCACCCAGCTTAAGAAAACATAGTCTTAAAGATCCCTGGTATCTGTACTTGATTGGTTCCTCCTACTCTTCCGTTTTAGAGAGAATATCTTGAATGTCATTAATCATTCTCATGTTTTTCCTCATAGTTTTTTATTTATGTAGGTTCCTGTACACAATGTATCATTTCATTTCATTCTTTTAAAAAAACATTTTTAGGGCGCCTGGGTGGCTCAGTTGGTTGAGCGACTGCCTTCGGCTCAGGTCATGATCCTGGAGTCCTGGGATCGAGTCCCACATCGGGCTCCCTGCTAGGCAGGGAGTCTGCTTCTCCCTCTGACCCTCTTCCCTCTCGTGCTCTCTCTCTCATTCTCTCTCTCTCAAAAAGTAAATAAAATCTTTAAAAAAAATAAAAAATAAAAAACATTTTTAAAAGTAGTAAATCATAGTGATTATATTTTTTCTAACTTTTTTCATATGGTATTATGTATTTGAGATTCATTTTTATTGATAAGAATAGCTTTAGCTTCCACTACTTTATAGTAGTTCATAAACTACAGCGTATTTATTCATATTAAGTCTACAGAGATTTAGGCTGGTTCCATGTTTTTTTGTGTCATAAAAAATGCTATTAGGCATAGTTTTACATGTCTTTTTGTAAAGCATGCCAAGGTTATGTCAGAGGGAGAATTGCTGGGGTTATAGGATCTGCATATGTTCGAATTTACTAGATTATGTTAAATGTTTTTCCAAAATGATTTTCTCATTTATATTCCCATTACCAATGTACAATATTTCTTACTGGGTCACTCTCTTGTCAACACTTGGTATAATTAGACTTTACTCCTTGCCAATCCAGTGATTTAATTTGGTGTATGACTCTGGTTTTAATTTTGCATTTTCTGATTCCAAATAAAATTTAGCACCTTTTTTTTAAATCGGTCTTATGTGTTATCTTTCCTGTGAAATGTTTGGGGTTTTTTTGCCCATTTTATAGTAAGTTGTCTTTTATCGATTTTAAGGGCTCATAATATATTTTTAATTATAAAGCTTTGTCAATTCTATTCGTTGCAAATATCTTCTTGTACCTTGTGGCCTGTGGGTTTGTTTTTTGGTTTTTGGTTGTTGTTTTTTGTTTTTATTAAGCTGTCAATTTTAATGTAGTTGAATTGATCAATCTTCCTTAAATTTTATGCTCTTTGCATCCTTTTATAAAAGTTTCTCTCCCCTAAGGTCATAAACTTTTCCATCTATATCTCTGTCTGTAAGTTTAAAGTTTACCTTTCACTTTTAAGTTGTTAACTCACTTGGAATTAATTTTTGAGTATTAATTAATTATATGAGACAAAAATCCAATTTCTTTTTTGTTTGCTTTGGAAAACCCATTGTCTCAACATAATTAATTAACATTTTATCCTTTCCCCCATCATCCGCAATGTTAGTTCTGCCATATATTCAGTTAACTTATATGTATTAGTCTGTTTGGGTGCTTTCTGTTTTGTTAGTCTATTACTTGCCCATCCTTGCACTATTATCAAGTTGTCTTAATTTAGATTAATAGTGAGTTTTTATTTCTGGTTAAACTTGTCATCCCACATTTTTTCTCCTACCTTCCTATTCTTCATTCATCCTATTTCTACACTTCAAAATAATTCTTGCTTTAAGAAACTTTATTTCTTGAGGAAGCCATCACCAACTTATATCCCCATTTCCCAAGAAAAGGGATCATTTCTCAACTCAGAGACCACAGACTTAGAAGAAATTGTCTTACATTATTGTGAGTTATTTCACTAGCACCAATAAATCATAAGACCACTTTCATCTATAAGATAGCATTATGCTCCCAAGAGTAATTAACTCATTGTAGACCACATCTAAGACTTCATAAATCAAAAACACTTGGCCTAGAGGTCCTTGGTGAGTTTATATGACACATATTCTGCTTTAGTGGCGGACAGCCAACATAAAGAATGGTGCTTCTTCCTACAAAAACATATGCCTGATTATTAAGAGATTGGGCTAGTTCACAAACACGAATAGGGTCTGGAAAATAGTGTTTGTGACTCTGCCTCCCAGGATGGTCTTTAAGGACATGTCAAGCTATTTATTTTTTCACTTCTTCATCCTTACATAGTGATTCATTAGATATGAAATTATGTGAAGAAAAGGAGAAAATTGAAGTTGAGATTAAAGTCATCCAGTCAAGTTCAGGTACCAAAGGAGAGACTTATTTCACTACCAAGTACTGAAAGGCCTGGATCCATTACAGTGATGAATTTACTATTCTTCAGTTTCTGGTCCTTTCAGACTTGAAAATCCAATCTGTTCAGCAATAGACAATAGATTTATCTTTGAGGAGCTGTTTCACATTTAACTTGTTCACAAAGACTGATGTCTAAATACAGAATGCCAGTTTATTAATTGACATTGTCACAGGGTTTATAATATTTGCCAAACCAGATCTGCAAGTTCTCTGTGAGCATGGAATAGAGTCAATCAATTATTAAATAAGAATTATTGAAAATCTAGTATGAACCAAGTGTGATCATAAGAATTTAGTTGATAATTCAAAAGCTTAATGATGCCAGGTGTAACAGTTATCTACTACTAAGTAACAAAACACCCAAAACTTAGTGGTTTAAAACATCAATGACCATTTATTTTGTTCACAGATCTATAATTTGGAAAGGACTCAGCAGGGACTGCATATATATGTTCTGCATGGTATCAGCTCAGCTGGAACAGCCTGAATGCTGGAAGAGATTTGATGCTTGGGGGCTGGACTCATCTGCAGATTCATTCACTCATATGTCTGACAGCTGATGCTGGCTTTCTATCATGACAGCAGCTGGGGTTTTTGGCAGAGACATCTGTAGGTGGTCCCTTCACGTGGTTGTTTGGCTTTCTCATAGTATGATGGCTCTGCTTCAAGAAAGAATAAGTATCCAAGAGTAAAAAGGCAGAAATGTATGTCATTTTTATGAAGTAACCTTGGGAGTCACACACATCACTTACACCATGCTCTATTGGGCAAAGCGGTTGAGAAGGTCTTCCCAGGTTCAAGGGGAGGGAATATAGACCTCATCACTCTTCAGGATGTAAAAAGAGCATGTAAGATATGGGATATTGGTGGCAGTCATCTTTGTAAAATACAGTTTGCTACATCAAGCTGTCAGAATCTAATGCATCCATCTCCACATTGATATATAACTGCTACTTGGATAAACAGATGACATTCTTAGTCCCATTTGGGGAAAACCCCAAAAAAGTCATTAATTTTTAATGGTTAAACTTGACATTACTGAATTGGATCTTTGGATGTTACTCACGTTGGAAAAAATAGACTGACTAGTGGAAAGGGCAGTGGGTACATAGTCAAGAGATGTTGATTGAGTATCAGTCCCAACTCTGCCATTATCTGTGAGACCTTGGACAATGTTAACTTTTGAATCACAGTTTGACAATAACGTTTCTCTTACCCTAAAATCAAATGACTTACACATTCATGTTGATGATTGAGTAGCTTGTTCATTTGATACAATTCCTTTCTACTTTCTTTTAAGGAAATATTTACTTAGGGGAAGATTGGTAAGAATGATGTGTCAAAACTGCTGGGAAATGTAAATTTTAAAATCTGTGATCCATTGCAGGTCTGAAGACCCTCAAATGGTGTTTCAGTGTCTTTGTATTAGTATTTGGAGAATAAACTGATTTCCTGTTAGCCAGCTGAAGAATAGATTGAAGAAGATCTGGATCATACCCATGTTTACTAAAAGTATCTTCTCCTAGAGTGAATGAGAATATGAAGATAATTTAAAGAAATCAGCAGGGTCCCTTACTAAGTACTCTAAAAAGAAATGTACTAAGCCTCCTTGGCCTTTGGGGAGCTTTGAATATCGGTTCAGTAGATCTCATAGACATAGGTCCTGGTAAAAGGAGAAGGTCACCTACTTTTAGAGCAGGTTTTCTCAATATCAGGATTACTGACAATTTGAGCCAGATGATTCTTTGTTGCAAGAGGCTCTTCTGTGCATTGTAAGCTGCTTAATATTTCTGCCCTGTACCCACTAGATGCCAGTTGCATCCTCTTCCCATCTTGTGACAACCAGAAATGTCTTCAGATGTTACCAAATGTCTGCCACAAAAGCATCCTTTGTGGAAAATCACTGCTTTAGTATGTCATGCTGGGACTTTGCAGTTTTGCTCTGCTTATTCATTTTAGTAGATAATGCAAATTTGCAAATGTGGTGAGTGCTGTGCATTGTGACTGTTTAAAACTGTGAAACAGTGGTTTTCCTTAGTCATGGGCTCAGTCCTCAAGATTCTGATTTAACTGATCTGGGATGTTACCTAGGCAGGGTTTTGTTGTTTCTATTGTTATTCTTGTTTGTTGATTTGTCTTTAGCTTCCAAGGTTGTTCTAATATTCCACCAGGGATAAGAAACACTTCTTCAGAAAAAAGCAAGCATCTTACTCTGAGCCCACCTAGGTTTGTGGGCATATGACTGCCATCAAAGTACTGAGAAAGGGCAAGCTTTGACAGAATTCCAATTCTTTTCATATGAGCAAAAGTCACTCCTGGCCAGTCTTAGGAGTCATCTGCCCTCTGTCCCCAATTAGGAAAGGGTACAATTGGAAAGAATTATCTGTGGATTCAGAGATCAATCCTAGACCTGGGGCAAAAACTGGAAAGAGATCTTTATAATTAATCTGACAAAAAGAACTAATGGAGGAATTGAAATGCATAACAAATAACTGACAAAGATAAATTCTGACGATGATTGTTCTTTGTGTGAAAAGATGCTATTACTGACAGTGATATTGATATCTATTGTTATAGGCAAAGTTATAAAGGCGGATGTGATGTGTGCTTAGTAACAGGGATTACTTTCAATGGGGCTATTAATTACGCTGTGAATTTGTATGCCCATTATTATGAAGTAAGACTAAGATGGATTTGATAAGAAGTGGCCTGGGAAAACCTCACAGGTTTCCTAGTGTTTAAACTTTCAAAACAAGCATTTTATTTGCCATACATACTTGTACTGATTTTTCAAGTGCACATCAGCAAAAGGACATGTTATTTTTACCATGATAAAAGCTAACATGATGCCAGTTCTCTAACCAAGTGGAAAGCTCTAAGAACTGGCTGGATTCTGGCTCCCAGAGGCCACTAAGTAGGGGGAAATTTTGACATTTAGAATTCCAGAAATCTTTTGGCCGAGAAGTGGAATTTTGAACAAAAGTTACAGAGGCAAGTGGATCACGGTGGCAGGAACAGAAGAATTTCAGCATTATTTCTTGAGAATAATACATCATTTCATATTTGTGTTTAGGTTGTCTGAAGTTCAAGGGGTAGGAATAAAACCTATGCCAAAGAAGCCGTTAGTCTGCAATGGGACAGTGCAGGGATAAGTGCTCAAGGATGGTGTAGACCATTTTAAAAATGAGATTTGCAGAAAGGGGCTAGTGCATGCCAGGACTCTTGTTTGTAAGCGACAAACACTCAACCCTAATTAGCGTAAAGAAAAGAGTTTCTTCCATTATACTCCTAGAAGGGTGGGAGTCAAGTTAGCCTCAGGAATGACTCTGTGTCTTCATCTCACTTACCACTTCTCTTTGCTTCTAGTTCTATTCTCTTCTTCTGCAGATTGCTTTTCTCTGCAAAGCAGAGTGACTTTCTCCAGCTAGTTTCTGGCAACTAGAAGGGGCTTATCTGCACAGCTTGTGACCAGGAAAGAAAAGGCCCATCATAGCAGTTTACGGTTCCTAGGGAAGAGATTGCTGGTGGGCCAGTCGCTGTGATGAGGAGCATGTGCAAGTACCATATGTTTCCAGCTAAGTCAAGTGTCATTAGCTGTGGTCATGGAGCTGGAATATTATTAGTTCCCATTGATGACAGAGTGGTGGGAGGCAAGAGGTGGAAAAACAAGGAGATCCCCAAAAGGGAAGAGGGTTGGGTTTATAGAAATGAAGAGAGGGAATGCTTGGAGAGGACCAAGATAAGTTTTAAAGGAGGCAGAGAATTTGGACATACAAAAAAAGGGGGGTGGGGGTTAGCTTGTAGCTCTACAATCAATGTTCTGTGGTCTAGAAAAATACAGAATCGTAACTAAAGGGAAAGGAAGGATGGAACCTGAGAGAGAGCCTTACAGGAAGCAAATGTTTCCTACAGAGAAGTACTGGCTGTTACTAGTTATTAACTCCTCCACAGAAGTACAGCCACATATGCTCCCTGACATTGGGTGGGAGAAATTCAAATCAACAGTTCTTTATGTCTTAATCACACAGTAAACGAATAGATTTGAATGGCATTTATCTTTCGCAGCCGTAAAGTTATGGAACATTGTTTTATTAGTGTACTTTGGTGAAATATTAAGTTACTTTTGGCTAGGAAAGATCTTTTGTCTTTCCCCACCTAAACTCAAGTCAAACCCAGTTTTTAATCTCACGGCTACCAGGAACATCATGGCCACCTCAATGGTGTCGGCCAGGAGTGAAGGATATATTCTTTACATTTCCTTTTTAGTTGGAAAATTTGGAATTTGATGTACAACATTGCTTTAATCTAACCCTCAGCTCCCAAGAAGTAATCCTAGTGAGTAAGAAATCCATTTAGCAAGCCAGGTGAGAACCCTTGTTGACATCTGCTTACCATGGGGGGCGGGGAGGAAGGGAACATGTTGTGGAAATAGTATGAGTGCCATTAATACATTTAAAGGTTAAATGGCATCTTGCAGGCTGGTTTTGGCATCTCAGCTCTTTGTAAAGTATTGTATCTATGAGAAAATGAAATTTGAGTTGCCTATTAACTGAACTACAATTCCCAAAGTAGAGGACTGTCTGACGAGGTTGCCAAAGTGGGGCTGTTTATGACGGAGCCTCTGGGTCAGGCAGAAGGGTTTGATGCAGGGAGAAAGGAACCATTGGAAACATTCAATGACAGAAATGACCGAACGATATCAGTAGTATGTGTCTCTCAGATGAGGCGAGTCATGGCGACAGCTGGATGGAGAAGCTGGTGTCAGAATCAGCAGCACCCAAAAGGTGGCCATTAGTCATGCAGCTTTTTTTAGGGGAAGGAAGATAAATGTACAGGAACTTCCTAGGATTCTTCACAAAGGCCATGAGAGGTCTCTTTGAGGAAACAAAGGCCCTTTATTTCTCTATGGCGTGATAAAATAATGTTCTCTAGCTTATGGATAGTAACTCCGTACTTGAAAACAGACAGCCTTCCCCCTGAATAGGGAAAAACACAAGCATAAACAAGCTTTCTGTTGGGGTCATGCCTCAGTCAAAGCTTTAAAAGCTCTGTGGGCATTTGTGCATGCAGAAGTAGAAATAGTGACAGTATGAGATGAAGCATATCTGTTCAGTACAATCCAGCAGGAAATGGTTATTAATATTCTTGTGTCCCTTAAAATTATTTTCTACTAGTTCTTGAAGAATAATGGAGGCACCTGAAGCAAAAGAGGTCCTTATCCTTTCAGAAATGTTTTTTTCGTAATTAATTATGGGTGAGAGTTTCTTTCCTATAACTTCTAAGGGACACTGGATTGTATTATAAGGCACCAGATCTGTTTACCTCAGAGCTCCTACAGTAGCCATGTTTTATTATTCTGAAATCAACATGTCAATAATTGAATCGTGAATTTGTGCAGTTGTATGAGTTTCCTATTGCTGTTGTAACAAATTACTGTAAAAGCAATTACTTAAAACAATACCAATTTATTATCTTACAGTTCAGGAGGTCAGAATTTTGAAATGTGTCTGCAGGGCTGCATTCCTTCTGGAGGCACTGGGGGAGGGTCCATTTCCTCCTCTTGTGCAGCTTCTAGAGAATGTCTATATAACGTTGGCTCATGACCCCTTCCTCTATTTTCAAAGCCAGCAGTGTAACATCTTAAAATCTCTCCCTCTGACCTCTTCTGTTGGCCCATCTCTTTCTCTGACTCCGATGCTCTTTCACTGACTCTGCTGCCTCTTTCCCTTATAGGGACCATAGTGGTTACATTGGGCCCACCCTAACAATGATCCAGGATAATCACCCCATCTCAAGATCCTTAATCACATCTGTGAAGTCTACTAATCCCAGGGAAGGGATACTGGCTGAAGAGTATATAAATTCTCAACTATATGATTAAAAACAATCCATGTGATTTAAAAAAAAAAAAAAAAAGATCGTGATACTCAGAAGGTGAAGCATACCCACAAGCAGCTGGTTTGGGGTCATGACTTCAAAGAGAGGGCAGAATGGGAGGGAGGATGTTTAGAGGCATCAGTTCTGTTATGTTGGGTTTTCCTAGCTTAGAAGGAATAAGGAAGAGACTCCTTTGTCTTCCTCCTTCCTTGGAAGGTCCCCAACATCCCCCTTGCTTTTCTCCATCTCTATGCAATACAGCTGAACATTTAGAGCTATTTCTTTGTATGTTTTCAATCAGCTCTTAAAATTCACAAGGGCAGGAATCAGTTGGGTTTCTACTTTTATGATTAAAAGTATGTGCTGAATTTTTTAAGAGACACAAACTTGGCAGTCTATAAGCCAGTATAATTCCACAGTGAAAGAAGGGAATGTATAAACTAACAGAAGTGGGGAAAAAATGCCCACACCTCTGTGCACATTAGTGTTTGATCATCCATGGGAGACTAACTTGATGTTGGAAATTCATAGCCTGGGTCAGTGGTGGACCTCTACAGTGTCTCACCATGGTTTCCTGCCCCAGGATCTGCACAGTCAGGAGGTAAGTGTGATGATTGTTTAATATATTTTGGAACATTTAGAAGATACAGTCCTAGTGTTAACAGGAGCTCAGATGCTGCCTCTATAACTGTCTGACTTTGAGCAAGATACTGCAATTGTGCATCTGCTTTCCTATTTGCAGAAAAGGGAAATGCCCACTGACAGTGCCTCTGGAGCCCTTTGATATGCTTACACTTAAATTGCCAGTATTTTTGTTGCTATAACAATAAATAGAATCATCTTAGAGTCTCAAAATCCTGTGTTAGGTGTTATAGCAACAAATAGTAAGCAAGAATTGGCTTTCATAGCTAGTTTCTACCTGCATAGGTAGATAGTTTTTTAAAAAACAAGTTTCATTATTTGTTGGTGAAACCCAGTATCTCTGCCAAGTGTGATGAAGACAACAAAGCTATCACTCAGCAGCATTAGAGAATCAAAACCTCTTGATGAGGGCTTATAGGTAATTATGGCAATTAAGTTCCCCCCACCTGAAATTACCTAATGAAATGAAGTAAAAATAAATTTTTAATAAACAGAAAAAGGCCGAAATTCAACTACAGTCGTAGCCCAATATTGTAAATATCATAAAGTCTGGGCAGGGAAAGAAAGAGAGGACTCTGAAATGATTCATCATTGTTCCCAACCTCCACTGAAAACTGTACTTGTGAGCCAAACAAACCTTGGAAGTATCATGATTGCCCCCAAAGTTGGAAATAAAGAGGATATACAGCAATATCCATACATTTTCCCTATTGTGATCTGAGGAATGGCAAAGGAAGTGGAAATGTTCACTGGATAAAGATGGGATAAAATTAGAAAACAGATAATCACAGTGAACTCTGACATAAGTACAGACTCTGCACTTCCACAGTCAGCTGGTAGAATAATCTGAATCTTAAGATAACTGTTGACCCTGGAAATAAGAGACATTTTTACTTCCAGCACCACTACTACAAGATAGAAAGTTAATAACTTTCATTAAAGGAGACTAGTTCCAATTGATCGTACCTTACCTCATATCCCAGGGTAAGAAAAAAATGAATCAAACCTAAAATCCTATCCTCAAACTGTAGATTAAAGGGAAGACAGATATGACTTGGATACGGTGGGAGTAAAGGAGATCCATGAAAATCCAAGCACACTGTATAAAAACAAGACAACTGGACAGTAAAGCCTGCATTAAACAGGAATGAGATGAAAAGTCATCTTAGAGCAACTATAGAAATATTTAACAGAAAAATGGAAGAAAGGAAAAAAAGAGAGGAAAAGAAGGAATACATGGATGAAGAAACCATTCTAGAAGGAAAAAAATCCAAAAAACTGAAATACGTTTTCATAAATATTTTATGGTTTGGAATTAATAACGAATTCCACAAAGACCAAGATAACAAAATGATGGAATGAAATAAGAATGGAGACTGCAAAATTGAGGCAACAAATTGAGAAGAAAAAGGGTTCCATTATAGACAAAATAAATTAATTAAACATAACGAAACACGACAAACATGATTAACCATAGAATAACAAACTTAAGAAAGTCTTGAGATAATCACAAAGAAAATGACAGGATGATCAAACCAATTCTAGAAAGAAAATATTGTGGAAGACAGAGAAATTGATTGAGCACAAGGAAAATTGCTACCCCTGAATGTTCCTGATAAGGTAAGAAATGATAAATGAAACAGAAAGGCATTCAAAGAAATGCCCTGAAAAGGAGAACTTGGCCTGCAAGTTGAAAAACAAAACAAAACAAATTTGTTTTAGAAGAAAAAAATAGATTCACAGTGATTGACATTCAAGCAAACCTGGCTAAACTTTTAAAATTTATTGAAAATGAGAAAATTTTCAGGCATTCAGATAGCAAAAGGAGGAGATGTTAGCTTGGCTTTAAGCTTTTTCTACATCAATGTTCAAAGCTAGAATACAGGAGTGAGGTCTATACAATTCCTAGAGGAAAAATGTGACCCAGAAATACCATGCTGACCAAGTTGTCATTATAGGATAAAGATCATACTCATTTTCAAACATGCAAGAACTAGGGTGCCTGGGTGACTCAGTTGGTTAAGCGTCTGTCTTCAGCTCAGGTCATGATCCTCAGGTTGAGTCCCATACGGGGCTCCCTGCTCAGCGGGGACTCTGCTTCTCCCTCTCCCTTTATTCCTCCTTCCATCGTGTGCTCTCTCTCTCTTTCTCAAATAAATAAATAAATAAATAAATAAATAAATAAAATCTTTTAAAAAATTCAGGAACTATAGCCATGCAGTACTCACAAATTCCTCATGAAATACAAGTACTTTGTGAGTTTCCAATAGCTGAGAGGATTTTTTTTTTAATGAAGTTAAAAATGCAGAAGATGAAACAGAAAGACTGTTGGTGAACAGTAAATTCATAAAGAATGGATCTAAGAAAAAGTGGAAATTATTATCAGAGAATAGAATACATATGTGCACACATGCACACAACCAAAACTAAGTGCTCGGAAGAGGACTTGGGAGTAATTAGAGGAGCTTAATCACATCATCATTTGTAGTGAGGAATTTTAAAATAGAAACATATTTTAAAAATACAAAAATGACATCAAAGTCTTAATTGTCCTTATAATCTTTCTTAATAATCTTCTGCTACATTAGCTATAGTGTAATTGCATCATTTAATTCATAGATGACTACAGAACTTAACATCTTTGTAAAAACCCACTCCATTAGACCACTGCCTAGGGGTGTAGGAATGAAAGTTATTCAATAGGACTCCCAACACAAAACGCCAAACTGGGAAGACAGGGGCTGTTCTTTCCTACAAGTTTTCAAAAAATAGAATACTTGTGGCTCTGATTAAGTAAAATGTAGATTTTAATTCAACAAATATTTATTGAACATCCACTATGATCAGCTATTAGAGTTCTACGCTAGATGCTGTCATATATAGTCCTTGGTTTAATAGTCAAAACAACAAACCACTTACAAAGTTATAGATACTATATTAAAACAGAAACAACTCTTGTAAGTAACTAGGAGCACTTCATAATTTTTCACCCTTTTTTTTTTTACATCTATTGGTTGGTTTAAATGACTTGACATGTGCACACAGATTTTTCTTTTTTTCCTTTCCTTTAGTCTAGTTTAGAAAGTCTCAAGTAAAATGTTCATAAGAATTAGTGAAGCAGCATTTATACATGAAAGCAATTATCCTGTATAAGTGATGTAAAAATCTTTAGGAAAAATAATAGCTTCATGCCCTGGTTTTAGAATCAATTGCAAGGTAAAATATAATATCACTAAAAATTCAAATTATTAATTAAAATGTAATTTATATACTATGAATCCATTACATAGATTGGAATCCATGCAATAGATTGGAATCTATTCACCTTGTTTGCAATCTATCAAGCTAGTGATTCATCCAAATGGTTGGAGAAATGGGTAGAATGACCCTCACCTAAAGGCTTAAAATTATTATTTCTGAGTGGTAGAAAGTTAGATGATTTTTTAAAAATTTTACTCTCTTTTTTGTTAGAATCCTCTATGATGATCATGCATTGTTATAGAGTGAACTGTGTCCCTCCTACAAACTTATATGTTGAAACCCTAACCACCAATGTGACTGTATTTTGAAGATAGACCCTTTAAAAAACAATTAAGGTTAAATGAAGTCATAAGAATGGACCCTAATCCAATAGGATTGGCATCCTATAAAAAAAGGAAGAGACCCAAGGAGCATGTGCTCACAGAGGAAAGATCATGTAGGGCAGCAAGAAGGCAGCCATCTGCAAGTCAAGGAGAGAGGCTTCAGAAGAAACCAACTTTGCTGGTACATTGATCATATACTTCCAGATTCCAGAACTGTGGGAAAATACACTTCTGTTGTTTAATCCACCCAGTCTATGGTATTTTGTTATGGAAGCCCAAAAGGATGAATAGAAAAGCCTCATTTTATAAAAGCTCCTTCTTTCTCTCTCTCTTTTTCTCTCTCTCCCTCTCTCTCTCTTTCTCTCTCTCTCACTCACGCTCTCTCTCTCTCTCTCTCTCTCTCTCACACACACACACACACACACACAAGTTGATAAAATACCTGAAAACCTTTTGAGAAAAAATGGTCTGTAAATGTCAAGATACAATCACGCTAAAGCCCTAAAGAGTCTGTAAGGGACTTCACTTTATCCACACTTACTCAGACTGCAAAATTGGTCTCAAAGTTTCTTAAGAACAGGCTCTTTCTTGAGAGCATTCTGAACTGTCAATCCCCAGGCAGGGCACAGATCACCAAAAGAGCTACTCCTTTTACAATGGGTTGACACTTTAGCCATTGGTCCTCTCAGGGCTCAGAGTACAGTGAACTATTCAAGTCATGATCCCAGAGTCCTGGGATCGAGCCCCGCACTGGGCTCCCTGCTCCACGGGAAGCCTGCTTCTCCCTCTCCCACTCCCCCTGCTTGTGTTCCCTCTCTTGCTGTGTCTCTGTCAAATAAATAAATAAATAAAATCTTTTAAAAAAATGTTTTGGGCTGTGTGAAGGTGATGGTTCAACTTCATATTGAAGGGCTATCCCCTAGTGTCCTGAGAATAGACACCTTAAGAAGGGCTTTCCCCTAGTATCTTGAGAATATAAACCTTAGGCTAGGCTATTTCTCCACTTGGCTATTCTATCCTGGAGGAGAGACACAATGAACAGAATTGAACTCTTGCATGAATCCAATATGTTCCAAAGTATGTTTCCATTGGCTGCTCCAAAAATACATGGTTTTAAGGTCAAATGCATTTAAGAAATATTGTGTATTAATTATTTACAAATGGAGTCCTCCAGGATCTTCTGATATAATTGCAGGGACCTGGGAGTTCTCCATAAAATTGTTTTTTACTTTATATTTTTATTTTTTTATTTTAATAATTGCTAACAAATTCACATTTTCTAGATTACGTATATGACCTCTTTATAGAAACTTTGTCACAAGATTTCAGAGCCAACGTTTCCATTTGTGTTTATTAATTCAGGTCTTTGCCAGGGTTGCATGATACACTGGGATCAAAACAAATTACATTTTAGCAGCATTTCCAGAACAGGAAAATGATCAGAGAATTGAGACATTACAAGACACATGATAGTAGGTGATGCTAACCTCAGATGAATATACCTGCAGCAAAGTGTACAGTACTCACCCTGAGAGATTTGCTGGGAGCTTCTCATTGTAGTTTACTATGTTTGATCAGTGTATTAGCAGTGTAAATATGGGTTTGTTAATATTCAATATGCCATGCCACATAGTAGTAGTATTAAATACGCCATGAAGAATTTTCTTTTCCTGTTTCTAGCAATAATTGGATTGGATACCCAGAAAAGAAATAAGTAATTAAGGACTTGCATTTTGAGAATTACCTTGTCAATTTTCTCTTATAATATCATTTATCTTTTTAAGACATCTGTTATTTCTACAGCTCACACATGCCCTCATTTGCTCTTGCAATCTTCTTTCCTTTCTTTTCTGGGCATTATAAACATTGAACAAGAACTGTGAATATGTGATAGACTTGCAGCTATCGTTGAAACCTCTGTGCTTCCGAAGAGAAAGGTGAAATTTTAGAAAGGACACCATCAGACCATTGTTTTGTGCTTCCGTTTCTGAGAGTTGTTCAATTCTTTGAATGCTATGAAGCTCAAAATATAATATATTTCTAATATAATGAGATTGTAGGCAGGGAGACCATCTGTACCCTATTCAAGGTTAGCTTGGTTCCTCTTCAGCATCTCTTTCTATTGATAATTTCTTTTTAATCAGCACCTAGAGAAAGTATATTGAATATCTTCTGCTAAGATAAATGGTCTACCACATTTCTTGGAATTCCAGGATACATAGATCAACCAAAAGTGTTGTACCCATCTTTGTGGTTGCTCTGAAAGTCTTCCAAGATCTTTCTCAAACAGCTTCTCATCTTTGTGAAAGATCTGTTCTCTTTGACTGAAAATATGGGCCCCAGCCTTCCATTTATTTTTTGCCCTCTGTCCTTTTGGGCCAGGAGTTGGCAAACTTTTTCTGTAAGTGGCCAGATAGTAAATATTTCCCACTTTGTGCATCGTATGTCCTGATTCAGTTAACTCTGATGTTATAGCATAAATGTAGACATAGATATGTAAGTGAACGGGCATGACCGTGTTCCAATAAGCCTTTGTTTACAAAAAATGAGTGGAGAGAGATTTGGCCAAAGGGCCAGAGTTTTCAATCCCTGTTCTAAATTTAAAAACGTAATGAAGAAATTGCTAATATTGCAGACAAAACCTAAAAATATGCTGGGTCTGTAGCTATTTCATTATCAATAACACAAAAAACTGAGTAAATATTCTTCCAGTAGTTGAAAACTATTATTCAATTTGGCGAAGAACTCACACACATTATTGATGAATAATAAACAGGGATTCTGGGTAGAGGGAAGCAATCAAAACCCTAGAACCCCTGAGGGCTTCAGAGAAACAAAGCCTTGTGTGTATTCAGAAAGATCATTTTAGAAAGTGAAGCAGAAGCCTCAGGAATTGTGAAAAAGGGACTCAGAGGAAGTTGGGGAACAGACTTAATATCTGCGTAAAGTGTACAAAGCCAGACAGAAATCAGAGAACACTTGTTTTCTAAAAGGCAGGTAATTTAAGAGATATGTGGGCTTTGATCAAGGATTTTTCAAAGACACTAAAACACAAAATGAAGCAGCCTCTGAGATGTATGGCTGTCTTGTCTTTGTGACTATGATGAAGAGGAGTTTGGGGTATGAGGACAATCCTCCAACTCAGCATAGCAACCCCCCCCTCAGCCTCACTTCACCTTTTCTCCAACATATAACATTTTTACTGGCTTCATAAATAATTCAGGAGCTCTGGGGAAATACTGCTTATAAGAATGAATTGTTATATGTGAAAACTACTAGATTGAACCATGTGAAATTTCCTTTTTCATAGGTCAAAACATTTTTAGTGGAAATTTTGCAATTTCTCATGGTCTAACTTACTGTAAGTTAGGGAATTATTTTTATTATTCAGAATTCACATAAGTTTACAACCTGGACTGTCTAAGATAGTGACAGGTAAGGATATTAGTTAATAAATGTTAGCTTTAATTTGGAGACTGAGCTAGTTCCTAAAGGCGAAAAATATGTATTTGCAATGTTGAGAGCCCAGAACTTCACGTTTATTCTCTGTGTATTTTTTTTTAAAAGATTTTATTTATTTATTTGAGAGAGAGAGAGAGAGAATGAGAGAGAGCACGAGAGGGAAGAGGGTCAGAGGGAGAAGCAGACTCCCCGCTGAGCAGGGAGCCCGATGCGGGACTCGATCCCGGGACCCCAGGATCATGACCTGAGCCGAAGGCAGTCGCTTAACCAACTGAGCCACCCAGGCGCCCTATTCTCTGTGTATTTTTAAGTAGCCACAGAGCAAAAATAACTATTAGGAAAGAAAAAATAGAAGAACTCAAGTAAGATTTTTAAAATCAAAATCAATCCAAAGGCAAGGAATATTTTAGGGATAAAGACAATTCTTAAAAGTGATGTAAGATAAACAAAGGACTGCATAATGCAAAAATTACTATTAAAATCTGGACATATCACTTCCACATGGGCTCAGAGCCAAAAAAAAGAAAAAGTAGTTTCAAGGTGGCGGGGTTCTGAAAAGTTTATCAGTGGAGTGTGTTAGTCATTTGGGCTGCTATAACAAATAACGTACATTGGGTGGCAAACAACAACAAAATTTATTTCTCACAGGTCTGGAGGCTGGAAGTCTCAGATCAGGGTGCGGGGATGATGGGGTTCTACTGAGAGCCCACTTTTTGGTTTACAGAGGGCCTCCTCTTTGCTGAGTCATCCCATGGTCAAGAGAAAGAGCTCTGGCCGCTTCATCCATTTATTAGGGCACTAATCCCATCAAGAAAGCTCCACCCACATGACCTCATCTAAACCTAATTACTTCTCAAAGGCCCACCTTCCATACCCACATAATTTCCATGAGTATCTTTGGTTTCTTACATAGAGGAACTGAAGGCCCATAGTGGAATAATATCTTTATATATCAGATAAGGCCTCAGTCAATCTCTGGAACTTTTGCATGCAGTGGGGGGTGGACAGGAGTGGTAATGCTTCCTAAAAAAAAAGCAGAGATATCAAAGAAAGAAAAATAATCATCTTAGAGTAAAACATTAACATCAATCCTTATGGGTCAGAATAGAAGTGAGCAAAGATCTCTTAAAAAGGGAGAATGGTTTTCAGCCCTGGAGAACTCCGACAGAAGGCATTACATCCATCAGAAAAAAAAGATGTGCGGTTAAAAAAGAGGTTGTTTTGTTTTGTTTTGTTTTGTTTCACTCTGGTGGCCAATACAAGATGCATAGATATAAATGTTTGCAATGTCCACTTAAGCATCACTCAAGAGGAAGGATTCCTTGAAACATCAACCTTCTTCCCAGTGGCAAGCTGCCTAAAGCTATCAACCATTTAGATCCTTGAATCCTGGAGCCAGCCTCAAGTTGTTCAAATTACTTGCTCACTGGCCACTTCCTGATTATAATTGGGCACTAGGGATGGCGTAAGTTCAGAGAGAAGAAGTTCTGAACTTAATTGTCCCATCCCTTCTGCAGTTAGAATCCAAATTTTAATTTAATCAATTGATATTTCTGTATATGTGGGTGTGTGTGTATATATATATATATATATGTTATGTTTTATATGTTCATTTTAGTTAATGTGAGTCTACCCCAAGTGAACTAACCCATAGTTCGTGTAATTTCTAAAATTATTGAAGATAGACTCTGAACTATGGGAACATTAACATGGCTTTACTCTCTGAGGTTTTCTAGAATGATTTCAGGCTTGGCTTTACTGAGAAAACTAATCTCTAAGCACACAAACAAACAAGCAACAAATGAGGAACAGACAGAGAGTTGCACACTTTTATTTTTCTTGGTAAAAACATTAAGGGCAAAATAAAAGATATAAAAACATCTGCACTGCACACAAGCAACAATGCTTGTTAATATGAAAGAAAGTAGGACATGATCTTGGAACAAAGGAGAGTCTCAAGAAAATACTACTGACTACCTTACACCTTTATCTAAAGAACAGAAACCAAAGTATATTCACAAAAATTAAAGGTAGAACAATTTCAACATAAAAATGTATTTTATGATATGGCATTACATAGAAACCTTTTTTGTTTGTTTGAATATAGTGAACATACAATGTTACATTAGTTTCAGGTGTACGACATAGTGATTTGACAAGTTCATACATTATGCTGTGCTCACCACAACTGTAGGTGCCGTCTGTCATCATACAATGCTATCACAATACCATTAACTATATCCCATATGTGGTGCCTTTTATTCCCATGGCTTACTCATTCTATAACTGGAAGCCTGTGTCTCTTACTTCTCTTCACTCATTTTGCCCACCCCACCACCATCCTCCCCTTTGGCAACCATCAGTTTGTTCTCTGGGTTTATAGATTTTATTCTGCTTTTTGTTTGTTTATTCTTTTTTTTTTTTAGGTTCCATAAATGAGTGAAATCATATGGTATTTGTCTTTTTTAGTCTGACATATTTCACTTAGCGTAATACCCTCTAGGTCCATCCATGTTGTCACAAATGGCACCATATCATCTTTTTAATGGCTGTATAATATTCCTCTCTGTGTGTGTGGTGTGTTTATATTTATGTATATTCCAATGTGTGTACGCATACCACATCTTCTTCATCCATTTGTTTATCGATGGACACTTAAGTTGCCTCCATATCTTGGCTATTGTATAGCCAAGAAATGAATATGTCTTTATGTCTTTTTGAATTAACATCTTCATTTTCTTTGGTTAAATACCTAATTTTTGCTTTTTTGAGAAACCTCTGTACTGTTTTCCACAGGGGCTGCACCAATTTACATTCCCTCCAACTGTTTATGAGAGTTCTATTTTTCTCCAAATCCTCACCAACACTCATGATTTCTTGTCTTTTTTATTTTGGCCATTCTGACAGGTATAAAGTGACATCTCATTGTGGTTCTGACTCACATTTCCTGATGATTAGTGTTGTTGAACATCTTTTCATGTGTGTGTTGTCTATCCATATGTCTTCTGTGGAAAAATGTCTATTCATGTCCTTTGCCCATTTTTAAATTGAGTTGTTTTTTTCGTGTTTAGCTGTATAAGTTCTTAATATATTTTGGGTATTAGCCCCTTATCACATTTATTATTTTATAGAAACTTTTTTAAAACAAAGATGTTGATTTATATGTTCATATTTGACCATATAAAATAAAGTGGAGTTGGACTATCCAATTTATTCATGTAATTTTTCTTTATTACAATCACTGCTAAAAATCTTGCTTCACAAATTGTAAGTTGACAAATTGAAATCAACACACCTAACATGATTTCACTCAATTTGGTAAATTTGGATGAAGTGAGAAAAGTTGAAAAAATAGTAATCCCCAACCTTCTAGCTCATTCCTGAGCCATTTACACAGCCTTCAACTGAGGCCACCCTGGGGGGCAGGACTGCCTCTCACTAACAAGGTGACCTGTGCTGAAATGGTAAGTATAGAATCAGAGGAAGGGGGATTTCCCAGAAAAATGGGAATGGTAGGGAGGGAAGACAACATATGTCCCATGAAGAAAAATTATCCAAAGTTTGGAAATAAAACAAAAAGATTATTGTGACTTGTAATGTCATGCTAGAACATTAAACTTGCCTAAGGATCATTTGATTCGCCAGAGGAATGTAGCTTACTACTACTATTAATTAGGGCATATACATATTATAACTGTAAAATTACAGTTCTGTAAAAATGTTAATTTTAGAAAATGAAAGCAAATTATTTCTATCTCACAGGTATGCAAAAGAGTTTTTTTTCCTGAGAGCAATGCAAATGACTTAGTCTATTAGAGAAGATAACCGTAGAAGCTGTTTTATTGTGTTGTGTGACATTAATCAGCTTAGTATTTAACATATAAATATTACTTGAACATTTTTTTTCACTCAATGACTATACATTTATTTTCTCTTTTGAAGTAACACATGAATTCATTTCCTTTCATCTGCTTTTGAACTGGCTTTGTCATCCTGCTGGTTCCCTCATTAAAACTTTGACACATGTTCTTTATCTATTTGTATAATTGTGTGGGTTTTTAAAAACATTCTGAAAATTATATTTTTGAGAGTCACAATAGGTGTGTACCTCTCTTGATGACAATTCAACCTGGAGTTATGAAGGAGGTTGGGGCCACAAGCACTCAATACAGGAACAAAGGACTTGTTCTGAGCAGGATGACATAAATTAATAAAAAAGTCATCTTGGCATTGAACTTGGAACTATTTTTCCAGAGGACAGATTGTACCCATATGAACCACTATTACATTTTCAATTTTTTCAGTAATGCAGGCACCTAATTGTGAGTCATCTTTATCTCCTCCATCTCCCTGTTATCCCACAATCAACTAGTCACTGCACTCTGACTTTTTAGGTTTAATTATTTCTCTCCCATGTATTCGGTTTTCATGCTCCCTGTCATTTGCTTTCTGCTTAGGCTTCCTTCTCTTTACCTCTTTCCAACTTCAATTTATTTCCAAAACTACTCCCAGATCCATATTTCTAAATCATAGCTGGGATTATGTCACTATTCTACTAAAAATAGAAAAAAATCTTTGATGAATCACCCACTATGTACAAAATAAAGCATACAGTTCTCAGATAGGTCACATCCATCTTTCCAAATTATCTTATTCATCATTCTCATGGTTGAACATTGTACCAAATCAAACTTCTCACTTTCCTCAAACATACCATGGGTTTCCATAACTCTGTGCACATAGGAGGTACACCTGTGCTGTGGGAAGAATATGGACTTTGACAGCAGACAAGCTTTGGTTAGAACACTAGTTCCTCTAAGCAGACAGACCTTTGGAGAAATTTGCTTAACATCTCTAGATGTCAGTTCTCTAATCTATAATCTGGTAATAATATCCCACAGGGTTGTGGTGAAGATTAAAATGTGTCACTGATTCATTCATACATTTATTCATGCAGTTATTGTTAGTTAATTCAACAAGTAGAGAATGGGCAACCCACTGTGTTATAATGTACAAAGCCCTAGGGTTACAAACTCCAATGAACCAAGGTCCCTGTAGCTAGGTTCAAGATATGTATAATTGTCTTTTAAAATAGTTTAGCATGGGAAGAATGATATCCTATGAATGTTAGCTGGGTAAAGTTCCAACCCAGAAGCAAATCACATTCTACTCAAGATTGCTTACTCCAAGGTTGCTCAACTAGTGGGCTAATCTGATAGCCCATTATCAGAAGCCATTATTATTAAGTTTCATCTGTTATCTTTACCTTAGCCAAGGTTTTCCCTTTACCATGGTGACTATCAGTGATGAGTTTCTACGTATGAAATTAGTACCTTGATGCCATGATAAATACTGGGAATTAGTTTGCCCTGGTGAAATTAAAGGTATTCATGATCTATGGACTGGCTGTTTAGTAGAACAATTCCCCAGGCTTGTGTGAACAGGCTTTGGGAATACAGGATTTGTGTACCCTTTATACTGAGGAATGATATCAAGAGTTCAATGGTTTTGTGAAATTGGAAGATTCTTGTTGCCAGATGCCCACTGTAAGAGTAGCATCATCCTGAGTCTGGCACATTGGCAGGGCTCCTCAGTTGAATCTTCCCCATACAAGGTTAGAATATGCAAAATGACTAAAAGGTGAGCTTTTGGAACAGTTTATGTGGGTTATTTTTGTGATTACTTATTTATCAATAGATATCTAGTTGGTAACTATTTGTCTATTACAATATTGTAAGTGAAAATGGGGAATATCATGTAGCTAAATCTCACCCATTTCAGACTTTTAAATGTCTACCTTTATTTGCCAAAAAGCACCCAAAACATGTGCACTTATGAAAAAGGTTGGATCATTTTGTCTCATCAGTATACTCATGGTCCAGAGGAGGAGACAGGTCAATAAGCCAGTAATCACAGTGAAGTATTAGAGGTGTACATACAGGGAGATATGAGAATATAGATAAGGAATATTTGAATCAGAGAAGGAAGGGTCTTGTTATGAACCAGTGCAACCCCGTTTGGTTATTCACAATTACTAAGTTCTTTTTTGGTAAATATTTGTAGCTTCCAATAGTCAGAGCAGGAGAAAGCTATAGGGGTTTTAGTTTGTCTACAATTTCATTACCAATTGGCATGTTAAAAAGATAGCAAGTCTGAGACCCAATCCCACCAAACATCTGACCATTTATTAAAAAGGCAGCACAAAAACTGGTCACACAGACGTTTTGCAAGGTCTATGAAGTCCCAGTTCTCCATCCTTTCAGGCCTTCTGACAAGCTCCTTCGTGTGAAGGAGTTTGTCAGTGACATTCCAATACTGGAATTTGACTAACCTTGATCGGTTCAGGCAACAGAATTTCCTGAAAAATGGTGACATATATGACGATGTCTGTAGGCCTCAAAGAGTATTAATTTGCAAGGTCAGAGGTGCCTGTGTAATATTTCTAATCAATCTGCAAAATAGTTTCTAACATCCATTAAACAAATTAACAATCCCCAACCTCCATGGTATTGATCTGAGATAAGTAGTTGATAACAGCAGTCCCTAAAAAGTGGGTTTCTGAATAGAACCTTTAAATGCTAACCACCCACCACCCAAGAATCTGTTTTCCTGATGAAAGCACTTCAATTGATAAATAACCATGCCTAATTAGATTAGGCTAACAAACTAATATGGCATCAGTTGTGATTAAGTATTTAAAATAAAATACAGACAATATAACAAAGTTGGAAGACAGAAAAGGTAGTGGGCAGCATCTTAAGAGGGGGCTTCACTTAAAATGAGTTTTAGACGCCAAAAAATCACTTGGAAATATGTGCACTGGTGACTAGAACTTTGTGGAGGGCATTTAATAAAAGTTGATTTCCCTCCATTTCTACTTTGCTCATGTCTATTCTTACAGTCCAACACATCCTTCCCATTCCTAGTGTTCCAAATCCTATCCATCTCTGACAGCACAACACAGATGCCATTCCTACAACTGAGCCCCCATGATGCCCATCAGCTGAACTACCTCAATCCTTACCTCACAGCTTCTCTTCCAGAGCCAGAATTGACCCCTCCTCTACTGTGCGCCCACAGTGCCTGCTCACTTCATATCAGAGGTGTTGTTCAGGCCCTTTTCAGATAAGGACCTCATGTCATATTTTCCAGGTACCTTCCCTGTAGTGGGTGCTCCACAAATGTCTGTAGAGCAAATAAATAGGTGTACAAGAAATGATTGTAACCCTGACAGCTTTTTCTCCTTCAGCATCTTTCCCTGTGTCTTTCAAACTTTCTAACCAAATCCTTTTAAGGGAAGGGAGGAGTGCAAAAGAAACTTGGAAGTGTACCTGAAAATAGCTTTGCACAAGCAAAGATGATTTTTGCAGATTCTTGTTTTCTCTGAAAGAGTCATGCTAGTTTTGCATTCTCTTTAATATTTTAAAGTAAAAATTCTTAATGGCACCAAGTTAGACTACTTTAAAAGAGAAGAAAAATGGGGTGATGCTCCATGTTTATTCTGCAGTTGCATGCACTCTGGGGAAACAAGAACTGGGTTTGTGAAACATGAGTTAAGATGGTCCCTGTTTAAATATCAGGTTTCTTCTGACATCATCTTTTAATATCAGTTGAGGAACAATTTAAAATTAAAGTTACAGGCAGGGCCTTTGAAATTCCAATTCAGAATGTCCTGAAGAGGCCCCAATTAGCACTTTTGGTACGTAATTTAGGTGATTCTGATCGTTTATGTTTTTATATAAGTCTCTCTGCAAAGGGAGACTTCTAGTCAATTAACACTCAAATTACCAGACATAGATAGATTGATACTTTTCCTACATGCCATGCTTTTTGAAAAACAGAGCCCTGAGGTGTAATTTGGCACTGAGCTTTAAGTAATTTTGTATTGATGTACTGACTCAGGCTTCCTGGAAACACATGGGTCTTAAAACTTTGATAAAATCAAACATGTATTCTAGGCTCATGTAGATTACAAATCATATGGCTCAAATTTCTCTAGAAATGCTAAATAATTGTCCTTTTAAGTCACTTTCTTCTTGCTTTTTATGATGGAAAAAAAGACTCCAAGAAGTTGTGACATTTGCCCAGTGTTGTACCCTGGGCCTGGGGGGAGAGTACACACAGGTCAGATGACTAATTTTATTTATCTGGGAGTCCCTCTCCATATTTTCACCTAAGGATTGGCACATATACCATTTCAATGACTCACTGACCTAGAAGCTACCCCTCTGTGGCCAGTCAAGCTCCTTTATCCCCTACACTTCATTCAACCTTGGTTTTGATGCAGTAAATCTCATAGGATCTTACTGGGATTGTGGCAAGATTTCTACTTGAAATCATCCGGAGACCACCAGGTCATTTCATGACTGTCAGAAACTGAAGAATTGCCATCCTCCTGCACAAATTTGAAACCACACGTGAGCTAAAGCTGCACCTTCTCTTCCTTATTACAAATCTCTTGAATCACTCGGCAGGCAAAGCCACGGGGAAGAATCAAGGAGAGGCTTTTGTTCCTTTTATAGAACAATATGGGCTTCCTCTAGGGCCAAAGTCACACCTGTCTATTCACTTAATAAAAATGGCTTATTACTAAAGAGTCAATTGTGCCCCCCAAATGCATTGTAATTTCACATGTTTTCTCCATCATGTTGAAAAGTAAGTAAAGAGAGACATAATTAGCCTTATAAGATAAGTAACAACTCAAGGCATAGAGAGATCAAGAGATTTGGAAAGGTTACTTAGTATATTCCAAGGAAATGATAAGACTGTAAATATTCTACCTCCTATCCACTATTCTTTGCATTATTTGTGATTGTTCTCCTTCTATATTTCTGCCTATTTTCAAAAAATATTTGTGAATTTTGCAGTAAAAGCACAAAGAGAATAAGGCAGATTTTATAAAGAGCTTAAAATACTGCAGAGGGAGGAGAAACCTGGAAAGAACCTGGAAAATCACAGTTGTCTCAACTGAGCAATACAATCGGCTTTGAGCTTCCTGGTTATGGCGAAAATGGGTCAAGAAACCCTCATAAAAATGAGTCAGGAAGCCCCGAAGGGGGCGCTCTCCTGCACTCAAAGCAGATTGCATAACCAACAGGAAGAAGATAATTCTTATCCTGACAAGGGAGGACACTTTTCTCATAGGAATTTTATCTCCTGCTTTTAAGAAAAAGAAAGATCTCTCCCAGCCCCAACAGTAACTGCTAACCACTGCTTGCAACCAACAGAAATCGTCATAACCTCAAACTTTTGTTGTTCTCCAATGAATTTTTGTTCAAAACAACCCTTTTGAATTTCCTCCTGAAACCTAATAAAGTTGACTTTCCCTTTATGTCTTTGGACTCACCTATGGTTTGCCATAATTTGCTTGTCCCAAATTGCAATTCCTCTGCTATTCCTCAATAAACTCATTTTGCCAGTAAAATAATTGACTTTTATTTTTAAGATTGACATTACCAACAAGAAAAGGAATCAAGATGAATTACAGATGTCTAATTGTCTGATAAAATCAGCTATATTGTTTTTCAGAAAACAGTATAAAGGTCTTCTCTAAATTCTAAGAAGAATTGATAATAAGGGTCCTCAGTAAAATAAAAATACAGTAAAATTAAAAAAACATATCTTCAATAGTATTAATGCAGAAAAAGCAAAAATGATCTTCATATGACCATGTTTTCGTACCATCTTTATGGAAACATAGAGGCATATTATTAAGTTGTAATCCAATAAAGAGCCTCTGTAAGACTGGATTATTGTGCCAACACTTAATTCCCATATTTGCTGTGTAGCTCTGCCCACTAGAGGTGTTTCCTTCTCAAACCCTTAAATTTGGGCTAAGTCATTGACTTTCTTCTGCCATAGGGATTTTAATAAGTGGAATAAAAGCAAGTAACTTGAAATACCCTTCTATAGTTGGAACTTCTTTTTTTTTAAGATTTTATTTATTTATTTATTTGAGAGAGCGAGAATGAGAGAGAGAGAGAGAGCACATGAGAGGGGGGAGGGTCAGAGGGAGAAGCAGACTCCCTGCTGAGCAGGGAGCCCGATGCGGGACTGGATCCCGGGACTCCAGGATCATGACCTGAGCCGAAGGCAGTCGCTTAACCAAGTGAGCCACCCAGGCGCCCTATAGTTGGAACTTCTGTAGTTGCTCTGTTGTGCCTCTACTATCAGCATGAAAACAACATGCCCCAGCCATTCTGAAGGTTCAAAGAAAATGAGAAACTTGTTCAGACCCAGACCCACAGACCTCCAGCAAGAAAAGCTGCCACAGCTGTGTCCAGCCAAGTCAACTGTCCACCACCACACTGCTAGCCCACAGGGCCTTGACAACAAGTGGTATTTTTCAAGCCACTGAGTTTTGGAGTGGTTTGTTGTATAGTGCTCTTTTCTTAAGATACTATTTCTAGGTAATACAATTTACCCTTTTTGGTATACCATTCTATGAATTCTAAAAAATGCATACTGGCATGAAACCACTACCACAATCAAGACAAAACATTTTAATCAACCTAAAAAGTTCCTTCATTCCTCTTGGTAGTCCTTCCCCTCCACCACTTCCAGCCCATGTGAGTCACTGATCTGTTCTTTCTCTATAGTTTTGCTTTTTCCAGATCGTCATATAAATAGAACTGTGGAATATGTAGTATTGTGTGTCCTTCTCTACTTAGCATAAAGAATTTGAGGTTCGTCCACATTGTTGCATGTATCAGCAATTTGTCCTTTTTATTACTGAGTAGTATGCCAGTATGTGGCTCTACCAGTTCATCCATTCACAGCTGATGGACATTGAATTCTTTCTAGTTTTGGTGATTATGAATAAAAGTGCTACAAGCATTCATATGGAAGTTTCGATATGGACATATACTTTTATTTAACTTTGAGTAATTACCAAGGGGTAGAAGTATATGTTATAAGAAACTGCCAAACTGTTCCCCCAAATGGCTATCCCATCTTATATTATCTCCAGGATTGCATGAGAGTTCCAGGTGCTCCATATTCTCACCAGGACTTGATGTTGTCAGATTTTATGATTTTTAGCCATTTAAATTAATGTGCTGTGGCATCTAATTATAATTTGAGAAACTTTTTTGTCCCAATTCTTAAGTGATACAAAAGAATTAAGACAATATGATCCAGGTACAATGTTTCCTGTTGCTCTGGACTTCACAGTTACTATTGCTATTTAAATAAAAAGAGCAAAGTGAATCTATGCCCTAATTATTTCTGATTCAGTCTGTCAGAAACATTTGAAAACCTGTTGGGACTTCCAGAATGTCCAGGGGTACTACCTGTAGCCTCCAATATTATAGGGACAATGAGTCAGCCCTTTGAAATGCAGTAAGGGCTGTAGATGATTGTTTTATCTTTTTCCCTTGTTTTGCTTTTATAGCTATAACTCAGGCCTATTTCACTGATTGTATTTTTTTTCTTTTAAAAACAAGCTATAGTTGTTTCACCACTTCTCCTTTCTAAATAGGAATAAAATCCCAGCCAGGATCAAACCTCTAGGACCGGAGGCATAAAACCTGAGGTGGGGGAAGAGAAGTCTTCTATGTTCTAGTGCTTAATTTCTCCTTCACAGTTCCAGGGAAATGCAGTTGCAGAAAGGTTGTCTTTTCATTTAAAATGGTTGTAAAGAGAAGGTAGATAGGCTTTCAATAAACTCCCTGCAACATATAGTATTTTAAATGAAAACTCTGATTACCCACCACAAGGTACCATTTAGCATATCTGTTTTAATTACTGTCAATTCTAAGGGAAATCAACCTAGGAAAAAAATTAAGTGGGGTATATGTATTAAGAATTAGTTGCTAGTTTAGTAGGTGCAAAAGTCAGGTCGCCAATACCTGGAATCACAACTTTGTAGTGACCTCTTCCTTCTGCTAAAAGCCTGATGCAGACCTATGATCATTTCTCTTTCATTCGCTCTCTCTCTCTTTTTTCACATGATAGACTCCAATCAGCCTTGCCATACTTTAAGCAAACATTCTTTCCACCAACCCTGATGACTTTCTCATATCCTAAAGTTTATCTCTCGGTAACATTTAATGGAATGCTCCTGGTAGGGCTGTCCCAAGGAAGAAAATACGTATGAGGAAATAAAAACCGTGTTCAAAAATTGTAATCCTTTTGATGAATAGGAAGGAAACTGATAATTTTCTAGAAGGAAGGACTAGGAATGACAAGGGAACACTGTTAAGTCAGGTTTGCTTCATGAGACAGAACTGCCTTCATCATTATAGCTACTGATCATCTCAGAAGAAATGGCTTCTCTGGGTTCAGTAATGTCTAGGCAAGGTCTGAAATCATATCATGTGAATGAGATCTGGAAGGTAATTCTTAGCTCTCGGACCCTGTGACTTGCATGTTTGGGCTATAGAAAGTAACCTAAGATTATGTCTCCTTGGGTGTCTTTTTAAAATGACCTCCACCTTCCTTACACCCCATGATCAGTCTCTCTCTCTCTCCCCTGTCTCTCTTTCTATGTCTCTCTCTCTCTTGCCCTCTGTTTCACACAAGTTGGGGAGGGAGAGGGTAGGAGCACAGGGTGCTGTATTATCCAGTAAATGTTGGTCTTTTTCCAGTAAATTTTGTTTTTGTTTTTGTTTTTTGGTTGTTATTGTGAGTGACAGAAACCCAGTTTGAACTGGTTATGCCCTTCCTCCTGTCCCCAAAAGGGAACATCTTAATTCTTGTAAACAAACTGCAGAGAGGGCATGGCTGGCTTAGTAACCAATAAATCTCAGAACAGAAACACTGCTTAGGACTTTCCATCTCTTGTCTCTGCTTCTCTCTGTGCTGGGTTCATCTCTCCTGTTGATAACCAGCTTTATCCACAGAGTAGGTCACATGGCTTCTGCAAGCCTCTGGATTTATAACTTAAGAGAAGGACTGACCATCTTTCCTTTGTACCCATTCAAAAAATTCAAAGGAAGAACTTGGACTGATAATGTATCTCCTGTGGCTTTAGGGGCAAGAAAGTTCCCATAACTGGCAACCCCACTGAACCACATGGGAAGACAGAGCATTTAATGCTCACCACTGGCTTGAGTTTCTCTGTATAAAAATCAGAGCACTTTTTATATGGAAGGGACTATTGTAAGTGCTTTGCAAATATTAATTCATTTACTCCTCATATCAATCCTACAATATCCTATTATTATTTTCATTTTTGAGTTGAGGAAACTGAGGCAAGGAGCATGTAAAGAATTGAACACGGAAGAACTGGACAAAATGGGCATATATTCCCATAGCACAGGCTGCTTGGTACTCACAGAGGACGTGGCACCCAGCACTGCTTTCTCACTCCTTTTCCCATCTCTCTTTCCTTTTTCTTCATACATTTTACCCTCTTACTGTGTACTTTCCCATATAATGCCCAGCATGGCAGTCTTTTTGTCCATTTCTCTGCTTTTCTCCCCTAATTGACAGAGGAATAATCTCTATCTGGCTGCGATGTCAAGTGCTAAATATATTGGCATTCCTTAAAGAAGCAATTCGTTTTCTTTTCTCAAATGTATCACATGCAGTTAAGTGGCACTGACTTGTGCCCTCATTGACCAAATTTCATAGAGATGGCCTGTCAGAGGCTAGGGAACCTTTTGAGAAATGGGTATCTTCTCTATGGAAATATCCCAATTACCATTTCTTGTGGGAAACCCAGCATCACCCCAGAGATCTGTGACCATCAGAAAAAGTAACCAAGCTGAAGGGACATCCATCTTCATTCCCAGTGGGTACACCACCATTTTCTCTAACATGTTCATCTTGAGCGATCGAAAACTCTAACTAAATAAACGAAAAAAGATGGCAGAAAATAATCCACAGTGACTTATGCATCTTTCTCCATCCATAAATAACTTTATATTTCACTTCTGGCAGCCGAGCTGAGCCAGAAGGTAATGAGCCATTGTGGAAAACCCATCTGTTGCTCATAAGGGGAAAGGCCGGATTTATTGAGGAAGAATCTGGAGTGTAAGTCCTGTTATTGTTAATGGGAGTTGCACATCTAATTGGTCATGCTGAAAATATGCCCTATTATATTCTTTCACTGGCCAGATGGATGTGCTCAGCTGCAATGCTGAGAAGAAAAATGTACCTAAAAAATTTTAGAGTGGGAGTGGACACCACAGCCAGTAGGGAACTGACAGTTCTAATGAGGATAGATAGTACTTGTCCATGGGCCTGATTTAAAGATGTTTTCAAAGAACACAAAGGGCCCAATACAACTATTTCTAAATGGGGTCACATAGTCCGGTCCCCTGGAGTGTATTGTGTTGAATCATTTCAGCTAGGCCCCACCAGGCCCGTAATTTGAAACACCTCTACCTCTCATTCCTTTGTAACTTTGCCCACTGGTACTTAATAATTGCTTTGAGACTTTCTTAAATGGTGCTGCATAATGGCAATTGAAAGCCATTCCTGTAGTGTCCTCTTTACTATGGTGGTAGGAAGAAAGACTGAGAAATCACAGGCAGGTTTTGCTTTATACAATGAATTTCCCCCAATCATGTTTAAATCAGACTTGGGGCAAGAAGTCTTCAGACAGAGATGAGGCACTGTGTCTTGACCACAGTTTCTGGTACATTGTAGATGCTTAATAAATGTTGAATGAAGAAGAAGAGAAACAAACAACAATAAGTAAAATCTTAGCACATTATGGCTGTAAGGGATCTAGGAGATTTTGTCAGTCAGAATACACTAAATACTCTAACAATCCCTAATTCTCAGTAATTTAATCAAGGTTTAGTGCTTTCATGTCATGTTCCAACATCCTAGATGTGGAGAAGAGCCATGTGGTGGGGGAAGGCAAAATGCTGACACTGTTATTCTCCATCTTGTTATACTATCAACTTCCATATGTGGCCTCCAAGTTTGCCACAAAGGGGAAGAAGAGTGAAGAGGATGGATTCCAACCAAGACTTGGGTGAGCTGCATCACCGTCAACCCTTGCACTGGCCCAAACTCAGTCATTTGGTCTGAAGCAATAGAGCAGAAGCTGGAAAACGTAGTCTTCCCATATGCCCAGAGAGAAAATGAGTGGCATTTGGTGAACACACGGAATTGTCACTCTCTCTGAGACTCTTTGACGCTTCATTTTGCAGATGGGGAACCTGAAGGCCTGAGACTAGGTGATGTCCAGCAAGTCATGTGGTGGTTTGGAGACAATCGGGATGAGAACTCTAATTTCCTACTCTCTGACATCATTGTATGGGGGAGAGAGTGGAGAGGAGAAAGAACAGAGAAGAAAGGAGTGGGGCAGTTTATAAAGAACCCTAGACAGGACTTGAACATCTAAATCCTTGTTCATGGCTCTGTCATCAGGCTGGGTAGTCACTCACTCCTTGACTTCCCCTTCTACAAAGTGAGCAATTTGAGCAGATGATTGTTCAAGTCCTTTCAAGCTCCAACAAACTCTACTTCTATCGAGACATTACAAAGAAGAAAGAACACTTACGAGAAAATCAAGACTGTCAAAGACAAGCAAGTCAGTGTGAGGTGAGGGGTGTCAATAAAACAGGATAACGAGGTAGGGGAGCCTTATGGACATTGCAGCTTTTGAAGACTGCACACAAGCCTGTCATCCTACAGTGACCAGAGATCACGAGCACCTTCCTGGAGTCCATATTTCCTCCCCATTGCGTCTCCCTCCCCATTGCCTCTCTCCTACCACCCCAAGCTGGTCGCTGTCCTGTCAGAGCCCCATGGTGTGAGCACCCACTGCCTCACTGTCACATGTTTGAAAGCCGCCAGACCAGAGGCAGGGCTGAGGGGGATGACAATGTGCAGCTGGACCACCTCCCTTCTCAGGCCCACCTTCAAGCGTGCAAGCTGTAGCAGGAAAGGGATTAAGGTGATGCTGTAGGAGCCTTCCGTAGCTGCTCGAGGCCAGCCAAGCCTGGGAGACTGTCCCCACGCAGGGTGATAACAGGCCTCTGCAACAAAGCTGCCAGCAGCAGCCTCAAATCCCTTTTCAATTCTGCCCACTTTGGCTCACTCAAAGGGTAAAGGGATCAATTTCTGAAATCAGCCTTTCCCTTAAACACGACCAAGTGGCAGCCAAAGCATAAACAGAGGTAATCCTTCAAGGAGCGGCACTTCAGGCTTACCAAGCGCTTTCATCTCAGGATTCTAAAGTCCTTTTCAATCATGAATCGCTTTCTCTAAGCCCTCTGCTCTCAGAGCCAGGCAGAAGCCATGTGGAGGCTGTGCACTGGAGCGGGGGCGGATGGGAGGTGGGGGGTGAGCCAGGCTCTCAAAGGCTCCAGGGAGCTCCACTGCATTTCCATCTTCCACCACGTTTCCATAAATATCATGAGCAGGAATAAAACATTGCTTGAAATAATGGCTGTCGCGTTGAGACAGTGTTTTTCAGACCTAGAGAGGGAGCAATCATGAGCTAGGAAATCTAGAATTACAGATTTCACGCACCTGGACCCCTCTGTTGGTGGTGCCCTGACTGGATCAATCGCTTAGTATCTCTCAGGGTCTCTTTGCCTTCACTTTTGACTGGCTTAACATGGCAACATTTTCTAATCATTATGAGAATCCCAGATACTATGACCTCAGACTGGGCAAATGGGTTTATGTTTGTGGAAGGTAGAAATTTGTAGCTACAAAATTAGACATGGTAGGCATCATCGTAATTTCTTAGCAATCAACCTAAATCAGTCTTCAGCCTTCATCTCACCAAGCTGATGGAAAACTGACACTCAGCCCTTAGGAATGCTACCTTCCATCAGATTTCAGGAATTCCCAGAGTCTTGATGCAGTGCCAAAGAGACCTGCTTGTCGCTGTCCTGGCTCACTGGTTCTTGCTGATTCACAGTGAGATGCACATTGGCAAAGCTTACTCGGTCGGTTCCTCCAGGACTGCTGACTGCTGCTTCTATTCATGGTGATATTGGGTGATTTCAGAGCCCTCACTTCTTCAGGTTCTCTAAGTCCGTCAGGCAGCCCCCTCTGAGGCCTCACTGTCTCCCCAGGGCTGCTCCCAGCAGAGGGGGTGGTATGTCTTCTCTGCTTACAGGATCAATGCCTTCTAACCCCTTCCCAGACTAGAAGAAATCTTTCTTCTTTCCTTTATTACCTTCAAAGCCATTCCACTATTTCCCTTCCTCCTTCACATTTCATTACCTTTTGCTCAGCAAATTCTAAGGAAAGGAAATGAAAAAGCCCCAGCCCCTGGTTTGAAAAGGAGAAATGAAAATTGTAGAATGTCTTAAAATTATTTTTTAATTTTATTTTATAATATTACATTAGTCACCATACATCATTAGTTTTTGATGTAGTGATCCACAATTCAATGTTTTTGTATAACACCCAGTTATACATGCAGTACGTGCCCTCCTTAATATCCATCGCCAGACTAACCCATCCCCTCACCCCCCTCCTCTCTAAAACCCTCAGAT
>NW_027397063.1:134835076-134903116 GCF_003265705.2 Callorhinus ursinus | reverse complement strand
CCCTCCTCTCTAAAACCCTCAGATTGTTTCTCAGAGTCCATAGTCTCTCATGGTTCATCTCTTCCTCCGATTCCCCCCCCCTTCATTTTTCCCTTCCTTCTCCTAATGTGCTCCCGCTATTCCTTATGTTCCACAAATAAGTGGAACATATCACAACTATGTGATAGTTGACTTTCTCTGCTTGACTTATTTCACTTAGCATAATCTCCTCCAGTCCCATCCATGCTGATGTAAAAGTTGGGTGTTCCTCCTTTCTGATGGCTGAGTAATATTCCATTGTATATATGGACCACATCTTCTTTATACGCTCATCTGTTGAAGGGCATTTCAGCTCTTTCCACAGTTTGGCTATTGCAGACATTTCTGCTAAGAACATTGGGGTGCATGTGGCCTTTCTTTTCACTACATCTGTGTCTTTGGGGTAAATACCCAGTAGTGTAATTGCTGGGTCATAAGGTAGCTCTATTTTTAATTTTTTGAGGCACCTCCACACTGTTTTCCACAGTGACTGTACCAACTTGCATTCCCACCAACAGTGTAAGAGGGTTCCTGTTTCTCCACAGCCTCTCCAATATTTGTGGTTTCTTGCCTTGTTAAGTTTTGCCATTCTAACTTGGTGTAAGGTGGTATCTCAATGTGGTTTTGATTTGAATTTCCTGATGGCTAATGAACATTTTTTCATGTGTCTGTTAGTCATTTGTATGTCTTCTTCGGTGAAGTGTCTGTTCATGTCTTCTGCCCATTTTTTGACTTGATTATTTGTTTTTTGGGTGTTGAGTTGAGTTCTTTATAGATCTTGGATATCAGCCCTTTATCTGTAGTTTCATTTGCAAATATCTTCTCCCATTCTGTGGGTTGCATCTTTGTTTTGTTGACTGTTTCCTTTGCTGTGCAGAAGCTTTTTATCTTGATGAAGTCCCAAAAGTTCATTTTTGTTTTTGTTTCCCTAACCTTTGGAGATGTATCTTGAAAGAAGTTGCTGTGGCTGATGTCAAAGAGGTTACTGCCTATGTTCTCCTCTAGGATTTTGATGGATTCCTGTCTTACATTGAGATCTTTCATCCATTTTGAGTTTATCTTTATGTATGGTGTTAGAGAATGGTCGAGTTTCATTCTTCTGCATGTGGCTGTCCAATTTTCCCAGCACCATTTATTGAAGAGACTGTCTTTTTTCCATTGCATATCTTTCCTTCTTTTGTCAAAGATTATTTGACCATAGAGTTGAGGGTCCATATCTGGGCTCTCTATTCTGTTCCATTTGTCTATATGTCTGTTTTTGTGCCAGTACCATGCTGTCTTGGTGGTCACGGCTTTGTAATATAGCTTGAAATTGGGCAACGTGATGCCCACAGCTTTGTTTTTCTTTTTCAACATTTCCTTGGCAATTCAGGGTCTTTTCTGATTCCATACAAATTTTAATAAAGCATCATCCTGGGTGCTTCAGTTGGTTAAGTGACCAACTCTTGATTTCAGCTCAGGTCATGATCTCAGGGTTGTGCGATTGAGCCCCTCACTGTGCTCCATGCTGGGTGTGGAGCCTGCTTAAGATTCTTTCTCTCTCCCTCACCCTCTTCCCCTCCCCCACCCCTGGCATGTGCACACGGGCTCTCAAAAATAAAATAAAATAAAATAAAAATCATCCTAGATGTTGTCACTAAGAAAACTAAAACCACCAGCCCTTCAAATTAGAAAGGAAACAAAGCTCAGCCAAGAAGATGGCCAGAAGTACATCATGAACATGACATATGAGTCTGGGATGCATCTTGTAACTGTTGTTTGCTGTAAACAAGGTCGATGGATCCTGTGATTTACTAAAAACTGCTTGTGGCTTGAGTGTTTTCAAGGGAATTTTCTGAAAGACTGTGTAAATATTTTCTTGGTTCTATGCTAGTTAAAGATTTAGGGGTCAAATAGTTCACCCTGCCTATCCCGCACCTGAAATACTTAGTCAACTTCCACCACGAACCAGAACTTTCTCTTGTGGAAACACATTCAGATAATGGTTTTGGGACCAAATCTAAACTTCCTCAGGTTGATCACAATTCCATCCTCTAGTCCAGAGTCCTGGAAGTTGTTATTGAGAAGGAAATTAACCTCTGCTAGGTTTCCATTATGTGCCAGACATTTTTAGGGCTCTTTTTATATGTACTTCATACAAATTCTGAAAGGTAGCAATTATTGTCTCCATCACAGAAACACAGAAAGGGATTCAAGGTGGTTGAATAATTTGCCAAAAGCCAACTATAAAAAGAAACAGCAGTGCCCTGGTTCTAAAGCAATGCCCTTCCCACCTTACCATGCTGACTGTCATCTTCCACATAGCCACCTACAAAAATGTTATTTCCAAGACTACTGCCATGTCCCCACTATTAGTCCCCACTAATCCAGGTTAATCATTCTCTCACCATTGTTCTGTTAATAATAGCAGCAGGCAACATTTATTGATGGCCTTATTATGGTCAAGATCTCTGGTCAGCACTTTACATGGGTCATCTCATTTAAATAGCTCAAGAAGGCTATGGGACAGGCACCCACTTTATAGTCCTAGGGTCCTTCACCACTATGTGCTCAAGGGCATATGGCTTGGTGTTTATGAGCACTGGATCTGGAATCAGACCACCGAGGTTTCAAAGTCAGCTCTTCCAGTGACAAAGTTGTTTTTGTTTTTGTTTTTTGAATACCCAAGTTTCTGGTCCATAATAGGGATCAAACCTACAATCTTGGTGTTATTAGCACCACACTCTAACCAACTGAGCTAACTTGCCAGCTGATAAACTCTGCTCTTCCAGCTATAGCCTTGGGGAAATTAATTTCTCTAAGCCTCAGTTTCTTGTGTGGGAAAGTGTAAGCATAATAATAGTAACCACCTTAGGGATTATTGGGAGATTTAAATGCCGACCCCGGAGAATGTCTGTTATGTTGTAATAAATGTTAGTGACTATTACTGGGCAACTCAAGATCTCTCCCCAACATGGCTGATAACTCATAAAGCTACTTAATTTTGTTAATAACTATATTACAATAAGACACCAGAAATTAAACACCGTATAACAGGGGCAATTTGACCAATATAAAAAAGGAGCAATTCTAGTTTTCAGAACATACAATTATACTTTAGATACATATAGAAGTAACAGTTAGCTGGGTTTTCCTTGTGAAAATTTTAGGAATACAGGGAGCCAATGAAACGTGGCCAGAGCTCCTAAGTTTGTGCCCTTACCAGGTTTGTGAGTAAACCTAAGGTCTTGCTTACACCTCTTTGGCAGATGGTTGCCCACTTCCCCCGAGGAAGTCCACTTCCTTGGAGGGATTGCTTTTGCAATTTCAAGTGTCTGCACATTTTTAAATTGTTTATTTCTGTAAAAGCAGGTTCAACCCAACATGTTGCTATTTTGTGAGCAAGGATGATGAAGGTTTTGCAGTTTTACCACAGTAGGGTAGAATTTATTAGTAAAAATCACTAAATTAAGGTTATCTTTTCAACATCATTTTTTTTTTAAGGCAACTGACATGTTTCATTCTAGAAAGGAGCTTCTGTCATCATCCTTGGCTCCAAATTCCCAGCTCTAATAGAGATGATAACCCAAACTATGATAATGCAAGCAAATAAGTATCATTGGTAGCACTTTGAAGTTAAACTTCAGCTTTTACATTTCTAATATAGAGTCATACACAGAGACTGCACAACAAGATTAATCCTACCTTACAATGGGAATTGTTCAGCTACAAAATTAGGACATCTGAGGACAAAATCCTCTGAATGACTAATACACTCCCTTTTCTATGTCCTTGCCAGACTTCCGGAGGAAACACTAACTGTAATGCAATGATTTTCAAAAAGTTTGTTTTTTTCTTTTTTTCTTTTTATTTTTCTTCCTAATAAAGGCTTTCCTCAGTTGGAAGCAAAATGTCAGGAAGTGAGATGATAACTGTGAACCTCTTATTTGTTTCCAGTGAAAAACACTTTAATAAATGCCAGTCAAAATCAATCAAAATAAACAACTACATACAAGATGTATAAATCTCAGTAAATTACTGTTGAGCAAAGGAAGACCCAAACAAATATCCGTGGTATGAGTTCATCTGGACAGTGCTTAAAAGAGGGGATGCTGATCTATGGTTAGAAATCAGTATAGTAGTTGCTTTTGGGGAGATAGTGCCTAGAAGTGAGCCTCAGAGTTTCCGGGATGCTGGTTACATTCTGTTTATTGATCAGGGAATTGGTTACATGTATGTGTGTACAATTTATAAGAAGTTATTGAGCTAAAATGATTTGTGTACTTCCCGGTATGTTATATTTTAATGAGAATTTTACTTAAAGTCAAGAAATCAAAAACACTAGAAATTTATTCACACAAAGTTATATGAACAGAAGAATTTGTTAAATATTGTGGAAATTTCCAGAAAAATTAGGTATTATAGGGGGTCAGAATTTTAGCTAAAGAAAGCAGTGTTTAAGAAAGCCCTCATATTCAGGTGGAGAGCCAGAGGAAAATGACATTTTTCTATTTCCCCTCCTCTGTCTTCAATTTTTGGAAAATGATACCTTTTTGAATTAAGCAGGTATTTATAGAATTTCAATTTGAAAAAACATATACTCTTCACTCGCTACTCACCAAAACACCATCAGAATCCCTCTCCATCTTAAAGATAAGCCAGGTCATAAAATCAATTTTGTACAGGCTGACACATTGTTCTCTTAGAAAAGGAAGCCGGGAGTGATCGTATGTTTAATTGTAACCTGCCAAGATTTCATTTTTAGGCTCATATAATGCTATCCTAAAAACAGATGTCTTTGTAAATGTTTTTCTCCAAAGGAGTTTGGCATATTGGAGAGGTCACCAATTTCTCCTTCCCACATCATAAAGCACTCCCTTTAATTGTTCCTCTGGGAAACCTCCTCCTACCTTGAGGTCAGGGGTAGGAGGCTTTTCTTTAAGCTGCCAGGGTGCCCTATGCCAACTCTGCCATTGGATTTAGCACATTTCAGCTCGTCAGTTTACATATTTATCATTCACCTGGTCACGTGTGCAATCTGACCAAAGCTGAGGTCAATGTGGTATTGCTCTGCCTCTGTGCCCTCAGTCCACCTCAGCACCCACCTGTATCTGCAGGGGACAGGGATGGTACACCCTGACAACTTCCCACTTGGAATGCCTGAGTGTGCTTTTTTGTCTGAGGGTTTTCTCCAAGGTTGAAGGCATTTGCTCAGCCACATGGGGCAGATTCAATATTCTGAGGACTTAATGCTTCACAACCAGCAGAGGCTGGATATTGATGGCTAAATGCCCCAGTGTCTGGTTATCTACTTCTGCATGACAACCACCCCAAACTTTAGAACCATAAAACAACGTTGATCTTAACTGGGGGCTCACGAATTCTGGGAGTTAGGGATTTGGAAGAAGCAGAGTGAGGGTACCTTGTCTCCGCTTCATGACTTTTGGGCCCCATTTGGAAAGATGCAAAAGCTCAAGTGGTAACGATGGAGGTGAGAATCATCATAAGGCTTGCACACTCACTTTTCTGGCAGTTAGTACTGGCTGTGGCTTTGTCCCCAGCTGACTCTGGCTGGCATGTTTTGCCCCATGTAGTTTCTCTGTGAGGGCTAGTTTGGGCTTCCTCACAACATGGATGCTGAGTTCTAAGCACAAGTGTCCTAAGGGAAATAGGAAGAAGCTGCATTGCTCTTTATGTCCCAGCCTCTGAAGTTGTATAGCACCACTTCCACCAAAGTCGCAGGTCCACCCCCATTTGAGGGGAGGAATCATAAACCCAAGCTCTTAAATGAAAAAGCCTCGAGGTCACATTACAAAAAAAGCATACAGAATGGGAAGGTCTTGTTGTGGGTATATTTGGAAGAAGAATATGCCACACCCAGTGTCCTTGTCCCTCACTGGGACAATTCTGAGGTATGTTCTCCATGATTCTTTCAAGTGTCCCCAGTAGACTGACTCTCAGCTTCCCATAGCAGTGACCCATTCATAAATACACACATGGCTGGCTTTTCCAGTATTCTTATCTCACTTCCCCTATTCCTCCACTTGTGCTTCCTGGGGTCACCTGCCAATTATTGCCAATTAAGACTTGGATAAGTCTTTGTCAATGGACTGCTTCTGGGAAAACTGAAATAAGAGAAATCGAGTCATTTTATTCTGCAAAGCTGGAGTCTAACACAGTGACTATGACATAGTGCTTAATAAAAGCAAACTGGATGAGTAAATATGCTCACTTCATGGACTGAGATAGAGCTATAAGGAAAACATTGGCAGGGCACCTATTTTTAGAGCTAAAAATATAGCTCATATTGACACAATTTTAGCATTTTCTTCTATCCACAAGCCCAAAGTTGTTAAGTTCTTTGAGCATCATTGAAGCATCCCTCAGGTTTTTGGGAAGTAGGATCATAACTGGTCCATATAATTTGACTCCTATGTTACCATCTTACTCCAACCCAACCATCACTACCCTCCTGCCCATGTGGACTTCCTCATCACTCTGTTAGGCTCCATCACCTCCACTGGGCCATCTCTCACTCCACACTCTACGGGAATGTTCTTCTTTCCATGGTTGGGCTCTGACATTCTGCTCTGGGCACCTGTGGCTCCAGGCACACAAAGATGCCAATCTTGCTTGTTTGCTTTTAGTGGCTTTCGGACTAAATGATTCAAGAAGGAACAAGGAAGAGGAAAGGGACTGGAAAGAACAAAGGGGAAAAGACTCTTTATTATTGGAAGTGATAAAACCTCAAGGAATTGACTCATGTGAAATAAGAGATAGGAAAATATGACCCATGAAATGTTGATTTATAAACTTACTGTAAGATTTATAACTATCCTGGGGACCAGTAAAATTTATTCTGGCATGATTGGCACATATTATTCTTGTTGTCAAACTTCACAGGAAACCAAGTCATAATCAAACGTCACATTAGTGATTCATCATGGGAAATATCAGCCACAGGCTTGGAAATACTTAAAATTCTTTGGTCGTCCCACTCTGTTGAAGTGGACAAAGCCTTACACAGAAATCAAAGATGTGATTGGTGAGGTTCACATTAAAACAAGAGAGATTAGATTAGTGGCTGCCCTGGAATACTTTATAAAATACCAACGCCTAGGCCTAACCCTGAGCCACCAGCTCAAAATCTCAGAGGTGGGGGAGGGGGTTGGGGGGTGGGAGGGAGGAATAAACTTTTTTTTTTTTTAAACTTCCTAGGTGATCATAATGAGCGGGCAAGGCTAAAAACTATTGAGTTAAATGTCTCAAATTTTGAACTGCTAATTAGCATCAGTTTATGATACTTTAATGCATCAACTCATTTGGGAGAATCTGAAATACCTGAATTTGGCTAAGGCTCCTTTTCTTTTCCACCATGCCAGAAAATTCACTGCTAGCACTTTTCTCGGATACTCTCACTCCTCTATACTTCCATACCTGATGACCAACCTTTACCTAATATAACCTTTTTCTTAGGTATTGCTGATCTGTTCAGTCAGGCTATATTCAGAAAGAATTCACATATCTGGCTCAGAAACAATGTGTTCATTTGAGTACCAACAGTTACCATGTGGGCAATTTCTATGTTCCTTGCATGTAAGAAGCATTTTTTATATTTATCTAATTTCAGAATCACCACAGCCCTATAAAGTAAGTAAATGTGTTCCCAATTTGCTGATGAGATTGAAAGAGATTGAGCAATTTGTCCCAGGTTATTGAACAACCAATTTTGACAACCAAATCCTATGTTCACTCTGCCTCCCATATTTTAACTTTCAAAAGCCAATTACTTTTTTTCCTCATTTTTATATTTTCTTAGAGAAAGTTCCGTAATTGTAGCATTTGAGTGCTAACAACAATCACTGAAATATAATTCACTAAAAACTGGAATTTAATATGAGTCAGGGCAATTCTGGATGCCTGCCAAAGGACTTACTTACAGTGATTGAGAAGCCAAAGGGAAGCATTCATAAACAAGATTCATGTGCAGACCCAGATGGACTCCTGCAAGAGTAAAGCACAATATGGTAAATTGGAAGGAAAAACAGAGGCAATCTTCTAAATGTGGTTTCTTTGCACTATAAACATGCATTCTTGAGCAGCTTGAGTACAAAGGCTGAAAAGAAAATCGTCTGGCCTAGAACTTGGCATTTGAATTTTTCCCTAAAGCCACATCCAGATATATGAAAGAAATAAATTTAAATATTACTTGAAAATGTCTACTTATGTAGTTCCCAAGTTAAATATTATTAATATCTTTCCAAGAGCCAGTGACTGATTTTTTTTATTTCTTCTAGTTATGTGGGTCACCTATAACCTGAAATGCATAGCAAATAGGACAGAAAAGAGAAAGAAAGGGAGAATAGGAGATAGAATAGGCAAGAAAAAATAAGCCTAAGTGAGTGTCAAAGCATTACTTGTTACAGAGGAGAAAGCATCTCAGAAATGGGATATACCTTAGCATGAATTTCACTGTTCCAAGAAGATGGAACATCTATCAGGGCGTTAATGACCATGGCATTTTGCTTTTATTGTTTATCCAGGAAAAAAAAAACACAATAAAAGCAATTTAAAGTGAATAACCAAGATTCCTTCTATCGATCTAAGAAAGGATTATGCAAAATTCTGAATTTGCTTTGTTCTTTATCACTTGAAACTTTTCTAAGCATTGATTTATGAATCCAACTTGCTTTTGTGTTCTAGGATCAGGTATAAAGAAAAATAATAAACCCCTTGGGGATGACTTAGGTAAAGAAGCTCCCTGGATGGCTCTATGAGTATTTTAATTAATTCATAGATACAGTAATTAGTCATCATGACCTTGGGATAACAGACTAACCCTGAAGTTACTCCAGAAGATTAGAATACTCTAAGATTTGTTGTTTCCTCTTTTATTTCTCTCTCCAAGGACTTGCATGTCAGAGTTGCCAAGCAGTGGTCTTCAAAAATTTTTGGTCATATATTTCTGTTGATTAAAAAAAATCAAGTTTGTCAGTATATCCCGAATAATAATAGATATGCAGTACCATAGTAATATAATGAATACATCTTAAAATATAGACATAATATTAAAATGGTAAAAGTATGAGACAAAAACAATAAAATTATTTTAATTTTGTACTCCACTTTGGAGGCCACTTCTTTTTTTTTTAATTTAATTTTATTATGTTATGTTAATCACCATACGTTAGTTTTTGATGTAGTGTTCCATGATTCATTGTTTGCATGTAACACCCAGTGCTCCATTCAATACATGCCCTCTTTAATACCCATCACCAGGCTAACCCATCTGCCCACCCCCCACCCCTCTAGAACCCTCGGTTTGTGTCTCAGAGTCCATCGTCTCTCATGGTTCGTCTCCCCCTCCCATTTCCCCCCCTTGGTTCTTCCCCTCCTGCTAGTTTCTTCTTCTTTTTTTTTTTTAACATATAATGTATTTTTGTTTCAGAGGTACAGGTCTGTGATTCAACAGTCTTACACAATTCACAGCACTCACCACAGCACATACCCTCCCCAATGTCTATCACCCAGCCACCCCATCCCTCCCACCACCCACCACTCCAGCAACCCTCAGTTTGTTTCCTGAGATTAAGAATTCCTCCTATCAGTGAGGTCATATGATACATGTCTTTCTCTGATTGACTTATTTCACTCAGCATAATACCCTCTAGTTCCATGTTTTTGCAAATGGCAAGATTTCAGGTTTTTTGATGGCTGCATAATATTCCATTGTATATATATATACCACATCTTCTTTATCCATTCATCTGTTGATGGACATCTTGGCTCTTTCCATAGTTTGGCTATTGTGGACATTGCTGTTATAAACTTTGGGATGCACGTACCCCTTCGGATCACTACATTTGTATCTTTGGGATAAATACCCAGTAGTGGAGGCCATTTCTTATACTTTAATGTGTATGCAAATCACCTGGGATATTGTTAAAATGCAGATTTTACCCAGTAGGCCAGGGAAGTGGCCTGAGAACTTACATTTTAACAAGCAAGCAGGTGATGTTGATGCCCTTGATCCTTGATCAGAATCAAGTACCACATTTCATAAATTATTTTTTCTTGTTCAACACATTTCAGAAAATTTAAGAGCATGTTCTTGGACCATGAAACCTACCAAAGAACCCATAGTCATATTTCTGGCTTTATTTGAAAGATGATATCCTCAAATAGGCCTGTGTTTCTTCCAACCCTTTGGGAGTAAATCTGTCTCCCCCCAAAATCTGGGCTTTTAGGCTGATGTCCTGTTGGATGAACTCTTTTGGCTCTGTCTTTCTGCACATAGTTTCCTTCCTGCATGCAGTGTCTTAAGCTTGTGTTTGGTAACAAACTCCTGTTGACCTAGTACCAACAAAACTGGGACTAAGGTAAGGTCCTTGGGCTAAATAAATAAATAAACAGGGCACCTGGGTGGCTCAGTTGGTTAAGCGACTACCTTCGGCTCAGGTCATGATCCTGGAGTCCCGGGATTGAGTCCTGCATCAGGCTCCCTGCTCAGCGGGGAGTCTGCTTCTCCCTCTGACCCTCTTCCCTTTCATGCTCTCTATCTCTCATTCTCTCTCTCTCAAATAAATAAATAAAATCTTTAAAAAATAAATAAATAAATAAATAAACAAACATGTACATACATATATACATACATAAAGGAGGTACCAAAAATTCAGTAATCAAAATAGATAATATTATAAATCAATATTTAAATATCAAATTGGCAAACTAAGGCTGACCATCTGTTTCTGTCAGGGAAAATAAAGTTTTCCCGGTCCCAATATTCTTCCTTGCCTACCCTGTTAGGCACTGCACCCTACAGGTCCTGTGGGCTATCTATATCAGACATTTCCTAAATGTCTTCTTCCAGGTAACTGTTAAAAGCAGCCTTCAATAAACTAACGATTAAAAAAAAATCATAGTACACAATATTTAGAGAAAAATCAAATATTTATAACACCAATACTCTGAGTTATTAAAAGCCAAGAAGGAATATTTAAACATTTGATGTCTTTTAATGGAATTAGCCTGAAGGATTGAATAAAGGCTTCATTGATAAAAACATTACCCTAGTTCCAATTTTTAATGTTGCCTAAAATCTCTTCCACAATTTCTCTGCTATGAGTGGAATGCAAGAAGTACCAGATTTGTTGGTATTTATACCTAGGGGGAAGAAAAATTATTTTTAAATACCTACAAAGAAAGAATGCCTTCAAATTCAGTGTTATGAGATGTCTCCACCCATAAGTGAATGACCATAAAATCCACTCAATCTTCTATACTGGAAACTTCGATGCTGTCTTTAATTTTCCTTTTCCTTCATTTGTCCACATTCAGTTGGTTGCTAAGTTGTTTCTGGTGTATTCTTCTGAGGCCCTTTGGCTCTGCTTTTTATCCTTTCCAGTCCTCTGACTCTCATCCCTCACCTTCTGCTGCCTGCACTTCTCTTCCAGAATTTAGGTTCCTCCAATCCCAACTCATTCTCCACATCGCCACCAGGTAATCCTTCTAAAATGAAGATCAAGTCATTTCATTTTATAGCTTTAAAATTTCAGAGAGATTCCTGCTATGGGCAAATTGCAAGGTATTCAGTCTGGTTAGTCTTATCTTCCATGATTTCCCATACACGTACCACAGCTACTTTGTACCATGTCTGCTGAGATAATTGAGAAATATATACTCTTTTCCTCTGGGAAATCATGGATCTTAAGGAATATATAGGCCTGGAGCCACTTAGTGCTTTTGTTTTTATGGAAAGTCAGCCTAACTTAGAGTAAAACTAGAGGGAAAAAAGTTGGACCAATAGTTGAAAATGAAAATGGAGATAGGTAAGAAGAGAGAGAGAAAGAGAGAGAGAGAGAGAGAGAGAGGGAGGTAGAGGAGAGGATTACTTGAGACTTGGACACATGCCTGTACCTGTCCACCTCTAGATATATATCTATATATCTTTACATAAGAGAGTAAATTCTTCTCTTTAGACTAGTTTGAGTTGGGCTTCTGAGGTTTGCAACTAAAAAGACTCCTGACCAATACAATAAACCAGATAAAATGGAATTCTAGTGTTGTTCATTATCATAAAATTCATATATGTGGTTTTTCTGGTTTCTGGTTGAGTTTTGCCAAAATAAAGAGCAGACAACAAACATTCTTGGGGGGAAGGAGACAAAGAGAAAAAAATAATTAAAGATAGGTAAATAGTATTTATTCCCATGAAGGTTTTTCATATTCTGATTTGCTGACACCTTAGAACGTCTAAAACCAACTAGACTTCTATATTTACAAATATATAGCATTCAATATATGTGCATTATGTGTACTCAACACAATTGAGAATGAAACAAAAGAATATGCATTTTTCAGAGCTGGTGACTTGTTTTGCTCTACTGGTCCTAATATTATTCAGAGGGGGAAAAAAAAGAAAAAGACAAGAAAGAATTTATCTTCATTATTGTTTTCCTACTTGCATCTCTGCTGAGTGGCACAGTGACCTTCCTATCACAGATGCTCACAAACCACCAGACTCTCAACATCTGTTACTGTTACCACTTTGAAAATTCAGAAACTAAATGTACAGCTGGACTTTGCATTTATTATGGTCACAAATGGAGTTTCCAAAGCCAATAGGATTTATCATCTCAAATGACTCAACTGAAAGAAAAACATGCCCTTAGGCCATATGCTCCAGCTTAAACTATTAGGGAGTCTGGGATGACCTTTGACTTTGACTCCTTCCACTTGCTGGCCATAACAAATGCACTTGTGGAAATCAAAGTAGCCATTTAAACAATACATTTGTCTTTATCTTAATTATTTTTCTCTTTTATGCGTCAGAATTAATTGTTTTAAAACTATACCTTGTCCTCTGAAAATGCTTTCCAGATATAACCCGTGAATTGACCACCGCTTACTTACTAACAAAGACCATGGTGTGTACTCTTCAAATCTCCAAAAACTAAACTGAGAGAAGATGTTGGATCAAATGCTCCTGTATAAGACTCTTACTGCATTTACAAACTTTCTATCATTGTTAACATTTCATCAAGAAAAGAAATAAAGTGCTTTCATTTGGGGCATTGACAACTCAAACCCAAAATCCTTAAAAAGCAATACATGTTTCCTTTCGTGAACAGAACATTCTTTCATCATCAGCAAGTGGGTAATGCAGGCAATATGTTGGCTGTTCTGATGCTATTGAGGCATGGACTTTGGCGGCAGCTGTCAGCAAGTGAGGCTGTGGACATGCTGAGGGTCACCCTCTACATGTCTTCTTCTCTTAATTTCACTCCCATACCTCTCATTAAGATGAGAAGTCTCACCTCCCTATGTGTGGCTTTCTCAGCAGCTTGCTGGCCTATTCACTAGTTGGGTTGATTTATGATTTAATTTTATGGATGATATCACACAATTATCTCCAGATGGAATAATCAGGATGAAGAGCTGCCAGCCAACATTAGGAATGAAGCAGGTTCATCCAGCACCAGCCATTTCTGCACTGTAATTATTTTTTGTTTTGACTTCATAAATTCATCCGGAGACACGGGGTGTTTCTTTTCAGCAGGGCCTCATTTGTCTAATTCAAATGAGATGATCTCACCCTGGTCCCCACATTTCCCCATATTTCTCTTATCACTCTGCACCCAACAGTGAGACTCATAAATGATGATTGGTGGAGCTAGAGATATACAAAATCTAATCTGCCCAATTTATGATGCACTCACGGAGTCATCTTGATGAATTGCAAATCTTAAAGTTTTGATTTAGGCAAGCACTTTGATGAGGGGAAGAGGCAGAGGACAGACAGAGTTAGGTTCCCCCATCACTGAGATCACCTAAGCAAACCTTACCAAGTCAAAGACAGAAATATGAGGCCAGCTATAATTACTGTCTCTATTGTACTCACTGAGCCTCCCATTGCTATGTGATCCTATGATATCAAAGGAACTTCTTTTTAATCCTACACAGCAGAATTTTGAGGAGTGAATTCAGCCAGGTGTTCTCCATCTTCCTTGTTTGTCTCCAAGCATAATAAAATCCCATGCTTCATTCTAGCCAAAAAGCATCACCATAGCCCATGAAAACACCTAACTACAGTGGTCCCATAGTTGGTTATTGGTACTCACAAAAATAATAACACAGATTTATAACTGCAAAAACATTCCTAAAGCTCTAGATCCAGTCTCATCTGATTGGTTATTTATTTATTTATTTAACAAATATTTATTTTTATGCTTGACTATGTTCAGGCTTGTGGGTCATATTAAGTGTTTTCAGCCAAAGAATAATGGAAATCTATCACAGGGTCTGAAGTAGAGATGGTTCAAGGAGTGTGAAATGGCGTAATTACGTGGGTTATAGAGAAAAGACCGGAGAAGGGAGTGGTTCTCTAAGGGTGGGTCCCCAGCTAACTGGTATTTAGATAGGGCTTTCAGTATAGTACTAAAGTCACTGGAGTGTGGCAAGAGTGGTGATTGTAGATTTCAGGTGAACGTCCTTTCGTCCTTTTTTACCAACATAATTGTCTTTGTTTTGGGTTGGGAATAATGCAAAACCTTAAAATTGATCAAAGAATGCTTTCTTTCAGTTTTTTTTTTTTTTTGAATGGTAACCTCCCCCCCCCAAAAAAAATTCCTGTGGGGGGGAAAAATCCAAAGAATTGTTCCCACCTGACACTGCATTATTATAGCAAAATCAGGAAAATCTATAGTATTTAACTGAAAGATTTTATTAGGAAAAAATGTCTTTGGAAAAGTGTCTCAAAACAATCATCAGGACTATTATGAGCATATTCTTGATTTAACTTATTGCATTAAAATGTCTTCAATATGTATTGGTTTAAGAGCTACTTCAAATGCAACATAATATAGGACATGGTCATGAGCTCTGGAGGCAAATAGACTTTGGTTCAGATTGCAGATAGCCTATGTGTTGTTAGTTGGGGAACTTTGGGCAAACTACTTAACCACTCTATGCTTCCAGTTGTGATTGTGATGATAGAGATTGTTGTAGTTTTTTAATTGTGAAATAAGCACTTGGCATAGAATATAATGATAGTTCAATAAATAGTAGTTCTCCCCCACTATTCATTTAAAAATGACCCTAAACCGCATGGTACTGTTTCCTTCCATGAATGGCTTCTTAATGCTGCGTTAGTGTGGTGTCACAGGTAGGATTGCCCAAGAGCAGAACTAAGGCAGAGGTTCAGGAGCAGGGTATTTATTAAGGATCAACACCTATGAATGGCCAGGGCAGAAGGAGGATAGGGAAGAGGGTGAAATTGAACTGTAATAAAGGTGGGGTAGAGATTGAACCAGGCAAGAAACTCAACAATAAATATTACCTACCACAGTTGTCCTGTGGTCAAAATGGCTAGACCGTTTTACCCCAGTATCACTAAGTCATTGAATGTCCTAGAAATTGTGTGATCTTGGGTAAAGCAGCTGTACCCCAGTATCACTAAGTCATCGAATGTCCTAGAAATTGTGTGACCTTGGGTGAGGCACCTGTACCCCAGTATCACTAAGTCTGGGAATGTTCTACAAGTTGTGTGACCTTGGGTAAGGCAGCTGTACCCCAGTATCACTAAGTCTGGGAATGTCCTAGAAATTGTGTGACCTTGGGTAAGGCGGCTGTACCCCAGTATCACCAAGTCTGGGAATGTCCTAGAAATTGTGTGACCTTGGGTAAGGCGACTGTACCCCAGTATCACCAAGTCTGGGAATGTCCTAGAAATTGTGTGACCTTGGGTAAGGCGGCTGTACCCCAGGATCACTAAGTCTGGGAATGTCCTAGAAATTGTGTGACCTTGGATAAGGCAGCTGTCTGCAACAGAGCTAGGCCCCGTAGTTTGAAATTAGCTAGAGTCTTCTGCTTAGTGTGTTCTCTTCAGTTGGAAAGCAACCTTCCTTGAAGTGAGGCATGGTCCATGCATCTCCATGTCCACCACCTGTGGTTTCAAATCAAGCCTTTACTATTTGCTACTTAAGTAACTTAAGATGATAATAATAATAATAGCCAATTTCTAGTAAGTTTTACTGTGTTGCAGGCAATATTTCCAAGTGTTTTAATATCTCTCACATTCACAACCCTGGGAGATAGGTACTATCAGTATTCCCATTCCCAAAATTCTGCTGTGCCTCAGAGGAAACTGAGGCACAGAAGAGTTAAGTCACTTGCCATGAGGTCACATAAAAAATGGCAGAATCAGATTTTAAATTCATCTAATTTTACTTTATAGCTTGCAATCAGTTATAGGTCTCTAAATCTAGTTGCCTTATCTGTAAAATAAAATTGATATTGAGGATTAAATAAGATGATTAATGCAAAGCATCATCTGAATTAGAAGCTTTAAGGCATGCAGTCTCAAGAGGATATTGCCACCAGAGGAGAAAAAAAATTGGTTCTTGGGGGACATTTAATCTTGTTTTTGATATTCGGTGAAAAACATTCAGTTTTTCACCATTATGTTAGTTAGCTATGTATTTTTCAGTTACGAATTCTGTATCTTTATGTTTTGTGGTCTATTCAGATATTCTTTCTTCTTGAGTCAGTTTTGGTAGTTTGTGTTTTTTTCTCTGAATATGGCCATTCATCTAAGCTATTTAATTTGTTAGCCTATCATTGTTTGTAGTATTCCTTTGTAATCCCTTTAACTTCTGTAAAATCAATAATAATGCTCAGGATATATTTCATTCTTAATTTTAGTAGTTTGAGTCTTTTTTTTTTTTTTTGGTCAATGTAGCTGAAGTTTTGCCAATTTTGTCCAGGTTTTTTTTAAAAAAAAAGATTTTTGGTTTCATTGAATTTGATCATTGATATCCTATTCTTTATTTCATTAAATTCCACTGTAATCCTTACTATTTCCTTCTTCTTGTTTGCTTGGGTTTCCTTTGCTCTGTTTTTATTTTAAGGTGAAAGTTTAGGTTACTGATTTGAGAGGACTGGACAACTCCTCTTCACCCCGCCCCCAACTTCTTCTTCCTCCTCCTCTACTCCTTGTCCTTCCCTCTCCCTTTCCCTTTCCCCTTCTTCCTTTTCTCCTTCTCCTCCTCTTTTCTTCTTCTTTTCTTCTTCTTCTTCCTCTTCCTCTTCCTCTTCCTCTTCTTCTTCTTCTTCTTCTTCTTCTTCCTCTTCTTCTTCATTTTTAATATAGGCGTTTTCACATATAATTATCCTTCTAAGCACTGCTTTAGCGGCATCTTATATATTTTGGTATGTTGTATTTAATTTTCATTCACCTCAAAGTATTTTCTAATTTTCCTTGTAATGTTTTCTGACCCATTAGTTACTTAAGAGTATGGTTTAAAAAAAAGTATGGTTTAATTTCCACATACTCATAAATTTCCCCAATTTTTTTCTGTTACTGATTTTTAATTTCAATCTGCTATGACTGGAAAAGAAATGCATAATTTCAAAGCCTGTAAAATTATTGAGACTTCTATTATGGCCAACCGCATATTCTACACAGGAGAATGTTCATATGCATGGGAAAGAAGTAGTATTCTGCTATTGTGGGTAGAGTGTTCTACATATGTCTATTGGGTTCTAGTGTTGTCATGTCTTCTATTTCTGTATTGATCTCCCTTCAATTCTGTCAGTTTTTGTTTCATGTTTTTGGGGGTTCCCTTATTAGGTGCTTATGTGTTTCTAATTGTTGTCTTTCTAATAGAGTGACCCTTCTGGCATTATTATATGTTCTTTGTATCTAGTAATAATTTTTGCCTTAAAGTTTATTTGCCTGATTTTATTATAGCTACTCCAATTCTCTTTTGGATATTGTTTGCATGATACATCATTTTTTCATTCTTCTATTTATTTATTGTTTTAACTTACCTGTGTCTTTGAATCCAAAGTGTGTTTCCTGTAGACAGTGCATAGCATGTTTTTTCGTTGTTTTGTTTTGATTTTAATCCATTCTGCCAATCTGTGCCTTTTGGTTGGAGTATTTAAGGTTTACATTTGCCATTTTGCTATTTATTTTCTCTATGCTTTATATCTTTTTTCTCCCTTTTTTTTTTTCCAGTTTCTGTCTTCTGTTCAATTAAATAGCTTCATAGTTACCCTGGAGATTACAATGAGCACCTTATAAAAATTGAGTTTGAACTAATACTAACAATTTCAATAGTATACAAAAATTTTTCTCAAATACATTTTCATTTCTTTTTCTTGTGCTATTATTGCCATACAAATAATACATTTAGGCCCATTGACACAGTTTTATAATTATTGCCTTATTCAGTTGTTTTTTAAATAAAATAGGAGAATCAAAAAGTTACCATGTTGTCTTTTATATCTACCTATATATTTACCTTTACTTGTGTTCTTTTTTTCACTGGTGTTGATTCAAATCACTATCTAGTGTCTTTTTATCTAAATCTGAAAATCTTCCCTTAATATTTTTTATAGGGCATGTCTACGTGATGAATACTTTGTTTTTATTGATTTGAGAATGTGTTAATTTCTTCTTTCTTTATTTGAGGGAGAGTTTTGCTGGATATAGAATTCTTGGTTGACAGCCTTTTTCTTTCAATACTTTGAATATGTATCCCATTGCATTTTTGTGTCCTTGATTTCTGATGAAAAGTCAATTATTAATCTTATTGAAGATCCCTTGCATGCAATGCATTGCTTCTCCCTTGTTGCTTTTAAGATTCTTTCTTTCTTCCTGGCTTACAATAGTTTATTATAATCCTTCTAGATGTCAGTCTCCTTGAATTTATCTTACTGCATATTCATTGGGCATCTTGCTTGTACAGATGAATGTTTCTCATCAAATTTGGGGATTTTCAGTCATTCTATCTCTAAATATTCTTTCTGTTCCTTTCTTTCTCTCTTCATCTTATAGGACTCATATTTTGCACATGTTGGTATGCTTGTTGGTGTCCTACAGGTCTCTTAGGCTCTGTTTATTTTTATTTGTTCTTTTTTTCCTTATGTTCTTAAATGAGCTCTGGATATTATTTACCTTACAGATCCCTTTGTCTAGTCCAACTTTGTGGAGTTTTGCATCATGCATACACATTTAGGTATTCAGCCACAGACATAAGGAAACCACTGTTGCCAACTTCTGGAGTTCTTTTTCTGCATAATTCACTCTCTTATGAACTCTGTCCCCAAAATTTTAATTGCCTTAATTTCTGTTAAACTCTGATTTCTGCCTCTTCAGTTCAGTGAGACTTGTGTGCTGTATTTGGGTTCACCGTTTCCTTCACCATTTTCCAGAAAGTATCTCTAATCACAGAGCCAAGATAATCATTGGTTTCACATTGTTTCTTTACTTTCTTCAGGAATCACAGTCTGTATTGCCTATTTGCCAATATCTGAAAAACAGATTTGCCTTCTTCCCTCACCCGTGCATTTTCTAGTTATTTGTGGTGACAGACAAAGTTCGGTATCAGTTAGCTCACCAGGGCTAAAAGTGGAAGTCTAAGTCTCTTTTGGAATACTGTCTCATACTTGCTAAGTCATTAAAGCTCATGGCCCCTTCTTTCCAATTTATAGGAAGATGGTCTCCTTCTGCTGGGGTGGGTTACTATAATAAAACAATTCTAAGAAAATTAATAATCAGCAAGTGTTAAAGTTTTATTTCAAATTTGCTGCAAAAGAATAGATTCTAAGCATACAAAGTAAAATTTCTCATTTGTACAGAAAATGAAAGAGATTGAAAAAAATGTCTAGTTAAACATTTTAAAACTTCTGACTAATAGTTTACTGTGCAGATCGGTAACTAACCCCCTAGAAGAAATCTTAATCTCATTAAACACTATCTAACTAATTATTAACTAGCTGTAACTAATTATTTCCCAGAAGAAGATAGTAAATCATATTAGTTCACATACTTCTACCTACTTCAGGTTGAGAACAATTTTTCTTTCTTATTTATAACATTTAATCCTCACCTTCTTAAAACCAGTGTCTTAACTGTGGGAAAGAAAATAAAGCCTGAGGCAAACAGCTGTGATAGCTCCCATTTCCACTACTAAATCAAGTCAGTGGTCATCCTAAACCTCAAAATTTCAGGGCTTATACTCTGTTCTGCTGAATCTCAGAGAGAGGATGGCCAAATTATGCCATGTCTCCAGTTAAGACCCACTCTGGTAAATTGGAAGCAGATGAGACATGGCAATTTCAGTGCTGGCTGCCTCTGCCTTCTAGCTTCAATTAGAGAAAAAGCTCATTTCCATCTGTTGGTTCCCTACCTGTCTCAGATGCAAAGGTCCAACTCCACCTCGGGAGGGAATAGAGGAATAGAGCATTCATGTGTTAATTCAGCTTTTTAGGTTTGAACATCATTTCCTTTCTTGCTCTTCCTTGGAGACTAGATACAGATAAAGGTGAAGGAGGAAAAGAAAAGGAAAATAACATCAGAACACATAAGTGATAGAAATTAAGCTTCAAGCAACTGCATAATCACTGTCTTAAAAAACCTATTCTAACTCAGTTTTAATATTTCTTGTCACTAACTAAAGCATTTTTCAAATTGCTTCCTTGGTTAATTGGTTTAATAAGTTTATGCCCATTAAGTAATGGGCAAAAAGAATGGGTCTATTTGTCCTTAATCTAAAGGGGAATACATCAGATATATGGAATTAGTTTCTGCCTTCTATGTTTTGTGAGAACAGAAATAGCAGAAATGTTTCTATTCTGCTAACTGTGAAGTGGAAAGTTCCCCAGTCTAGTCTGTTCATCACAGGTAAGGCCAACTGCCTGATGGAGATCATTAGTGAAAGCATCCTCTAGCTAACTATTCAAAGTATCTGGCACAAGATAACTAACTGCTGCAGAACTTACTTTGCAGGCTCAACAAGCAAGAAAATAGTTAAACTCCTCATTCCCAAACCACAAATCTGTCATAAATTTGCACCATTACAAAAAGGTTTCTCACACTCAGCACTATTGACACTTCTAGCAGGATAAGTCTTTGTTATGGAGGAAGGGGACTATTCTGTGCCTTGTAGGATGTTTAGCAGCATCTGTAACCTCTATCCACTATACAGTCAGTAGAAACCCACCCCCTTTAAATGTGACAATCAAAATGTCTCCAGAAATTGCTATTTGTGCCCTAAGGGGAGCAAAATTGCCTCCATTTGGAAAGAACATTTCTATGCCAAGAGGATAATCAAATTTATGGGTTTAAATTATGTTTACTTTTTTTCTCCCTATATTAGTCTGCTAGGGCTGCCGTAACAAAATACCACAGAGTAGGTGGCTTCAACAAAAAATATTAATTTCTCATAGCCCTGGAGGTTAAAAGACTGAAGAGAAGGTGATGGTAGGCTTATTTCTTCTAAAGTCTCTATCCTTGGTTTGCAGGTAGACACATTTTTGCTGTGTCCTCACTTGGCCTTTGTGCACCAGTATTTCTGGTGTTTCTCTGTGTCCTAATCTCCTATTCTTATAAAGACACCAGTTAGATTAGATTAGGGCCCATGCTAACCACTTTATTTTAACTAAATTATCTCTTTAAAGGTCCTACCTACAAATATAGTCACATTCTGAGATCCTGAGAGTTAGAGTTTCAACATATGAATTTGCGGAGTTGGGGGCACATTTCAGCCCACATCACACCCCTACCCTGAGCAATCAAGTATTGTTTGAGTATGCCAGGAGCAAGCAATTCAATTTCTGAAAAAGAATAGGAAAATAGTTTGAGAAAGCTAGCATCATATGCTTTGCTTTCTCAGCCCACCTCCAACCCCTCTACCCCTGTGGTACTAATGAATGTTTCATTATTTCAACTCATTTTAATTATAGATCAGATTTTTCACATTGATTGTGGCAGAATCAGTGTGAGACTTGATTATCCAAAGGTATTTGCTCATGCTAAATTCTTCAAACATATTCTTTTTCTTGCAGTTCATACTGGTGAAATAGGAACATTCATTTTCACAAATATTTATAGCAGTTTTGGAATATCAATAAAAATATCAGGAGGTTGGGTTTGATTATGATGAAATTCTTGAATTTTACTTTTTATTTTATTTTATTTTAAAAATCCCAACCGACTCTCCTTTAGGCAAAAGACTTTCTTATGTTAATTTTTCAATACATCACAGATTATCTCTTTACTACATAGGTTAATTTAAAAAGGTATAATGCTCTTTAGATCATTTAATATTTTTCTGTGTTTTGTAGCATTTTGCAAAGCAAAGTTGCAAAGCAAAGTTAAAGGTGAGGTGTTAGGTTATGAATTCAATCTGTTGTGGAAATTTTAAAAAGTTGATGACCATTTGGTTATTGTTGTTCTGACTTCTATCTGGAGGCTCCAGGTGAACTGAAAATTGAAGGTTTTTTTTAAGTGACATTTTGAAATACAATATAAATTGATTGCAAAGGGGCATCCAAATCATTTTCCCATCTTAACAGAAATCCCGAAATGGCAAAGGCCTTAAAAACAACAAATAAATGTAAGATCTCTTAATGAGAAATTTTTTTAAAAACTTATACATGGAAAAATATGTTTTTGAATTGCAATTTCTGATAATTATAGAATTATGATTAATTTTATAATTTTCTAATAATTTTCTCTAATATAGTAGAGATTTAAATTTTTTCTTCTTTATACTTTTCTCTGTTTACTGTTTTCAATAATAACAATGTATTAATTTTGCAATCAGGAAAAAAATTATCCTCCAAAATGCTTGTCATAGCTCTGGTGGTTTGGCTTGCTATTTATTTATTTATAAAAGTATAATTAACATACAGTGTTATATCAATTTCAGGTGTACAATAAAATGATTCAACGGTTCTATACATCACCCAGTTCTCATCACAATAAGTGTACTTTAATCCCCTTTATCTATTTTTACCCATCCCTCACCCATTTCTCTCTGGCAGCCACCAGTTTGTACTCTACAGTTAACAGAGTCTTCTTTTATTTGTCTATTTTTTTTCTTTTTTGTTGTTGTTTTGTTTCTTAAATTCCTCCTATGAGCGAAATCATATGGTATTTGTCTTTCTCTGTCTGGCTTATTTCACTTAGCACTATATCCTCTAGGTCCATCCATGTTGTTGCAAATGGCAAGATTTTATGACTAGGTAATATGCCATTACATATATATATATATATATATATATATATATATATATATATATACACATATGCCATATCTTCTTTCTTCATTTATCTGTGAATGGAGACTTAGGTTGCTTCCTTATTTTGGCTTTTGTAAATAATGTTGCAATTAATAAATGTAGGGATGCATCTATCTTTGAATTTGTGTTTTCATTTTCATTTCTAAATACCTCGTAATGGAATTACTGTATAATATGGCAAATCTATTTTTAAATTTTTCAAGAACTTCCACACTATTTTTACGATGGATTGGCTTTTAACAAGAATATTATTCTCCTTTTAGTATGCCCCAGTCTACTCCAGAGTGTGACTAGCCAATAATTACATTTCTCTGCTTTCTTCTAGCTAGAATTCCAGTCTTTAGGTTCAACCAATCAGACTCACTTCCGTGGGATTTGGAACACAAAAGTAGAGCAGATACAGAGTTGAAATGATTTTTTTTTTTTTCTGTAGCAGCATTAAGATTCAATTTCTTCATGGGTGCCAAGAGGCAAGGTATTTTTCCCAGGAGATACCTAGTAGACATGACATAGCTCTAGAGACATGGCAGGGTTTCCTGGTCCCTGGGATCTGATCAAATTGCTTTGTCTTTGGAGCTCACATTTCCATTAGTGACTTCCTGATGGAGGTTAGAGTACAGTTCCTGTAGTGAAGTAATTCCACAGTGTTGCACTGAAAGGTATCCACGGCACAACCCAAGACCCAAGCCCCTCTACCAATTTTTTATTCACCTAATCCTCTTTCTGCTTAACGTAGCTAGAGAGGCCTATGTTTTTTTCAACTGAATCCCAACATACCCAAAGTTGTAAAATACCACTTAAAACAACCAGTTTTTAATTTCTTGTTAGGTTGCTATTTCATTAAATAAACTATACTGAAAAGAGAAAAAATATATATAAGTTCCTATTTTTTAACTCAAAAAGCTAATAATCTGACTGTCTTCTAAGTAGCTAAAGTGCAAATAATGATATATATTTGCAGTTAAAATAAGCCAAATTCTGACTATAGTTATCAAGAAGTCTGCACTAGCATAAGTGGTATGGAAGATCAATATTTAGGGATTTTCATGGTTGGAAGTGAGGATAGGGATCAGAAGTTAGAAAGGAAAATAACAGAATTTAGCTGATTGAATGCGTCTAAGCAGTAAAAAGTTAAGGGAGCAAAGATGAATTGAATCTTGCACTTTGAAAGACAGGGAGAATATTGATACCATGAAGAGAATGAGAAATAGAGACATGCATCGGTGTTTGAGATGAAGATTATAAGTCTGCATTTAACATATTAATGAAAGTCCAGCTTCTGTTAAAGAGAACAGATTTTTTCATTAGGGTGGTAAAAGGAGTTGAGCCAATTAGAAATATCAACCAAAAGACTTACCATGTGGGGTGCCTGGCTGGCTAAGTCAGTGGAGCATGTGACTCTTGATCTTGGGGTTATGAGTTCAAGCCCCACATTGGGTATAGAGATAACTTAAAAATAAAATCTTAAAAAAGAAATGAAAGACTTACCATGCAACTTCTCACTTAAAGAAAAGAGATGAGACCGATAACCAGAATTCTAGGAAAAGAAAGGAGGGGAAGAAGTCACAGAGCAGCACATCAAACAAAAGCATATACTAAAGCATGGAATAGATCAAACAGAGGGCAAGCAAGTGAGGTAGGAAGGGGGGTGATCTTTTTTTTGTACAAAGATGCTGGTGGTTTGGTCCAGGCTGAAGGCCTTAAGGAGGCTAGAAATGGACAAGGTGCTGGTAAAAATATCTTGGAGGAAATCCAGGCAAACTATTGACCAAGCAGGGCTGGGTCATTAGCTGTTAAGGTTACAGATTTAGCCTTTGGGGTCATTCTCATTGAAGTGATAGTTGACATCACTGACGGTGAGACACAGAGAGAGAAAGGTACACCCTCAAATTAATGGGGTATAGTAGAAAAATCAGTGAGTGAGACTTAACAGGAGGATTCTGGTAGATAAAAAGACAAACAGAAAAACACTATTGACTGCACAAAGTGAGGTAGAATGGCAAATGGCTGAAGGTGGTTGACAACATCGAATACTGTTGGAAGGTTGAAGATGAGACTGTCAAATGATGATTGGACATTGGTAACTGAAAGGTCATTGACCACTTGTGACTTTCAAAGAGAAAATTTGAGTAACAATGCTTGCATAGAAGAAAAAAGCTAAGGGATTGAGGAGGTCACAGATGGTATTAAGAGAGTCTATTTTGGGCTTCCAACTTAATCAGCAGGCAGAGATCAAAAGTCCAAGCTACTCTAGTTCATATTTTTTGGCAACTGATGCCCTGGACTCCTTCATTTTCCTGCAACACTTTTTTTTTTGTATTAGAATAATTGATTTCACCTTTCTCTTGGTTGAAAGATAAAACCAATGCATTTTAAAATAACATCTGATCTATTGAACCTGGACATGGAAGGAGATGGAAGACACAAGGAATACCATTCCTGCCAAGGTGATGAAATAGCTGGGATCTTTCAGGACTTCTAGGGCACAAGTCACGAGATACAAGAACCCAAAAGGGGAGAACATGAGGGTGTCTTCCAGGAATAGCAGAGTTAAGAGCAAGTTTAGAGTATCAGGTTGATTTTTCTCATAAAGCCTCTATTTTCCCATCCAATAGTATAAGTTTTCATGGTAATGAGGAATTAGAAAGATGGAGTTGGCAAGAGATTGTAAATTTGGGGGTCAGGGAAGAGTTTAGTCTCCCTTATAACCATGTCTACAGTGCCCATTTGGAGGCTGGCCAAGGACATACATTATCCCAGTTTCCACAGGCTCCCTCTGGGCAACAGAAAATCAGACAATTCTAAGATGATATAAGCCAGGCTAGTCTCTGTCTTATGTTAGATTGCCAGGGAAACACAGTACCTGGGCAATGGGTACTGCAAAGGAAGTCCTTTAATAGGTAATGTTGGGAAGTGAAGGTCAAAACAAAAATTTATGTCTGTTATGTATGTATAATATATGTGCATAAGCAGGTGTATGTGTCTCTGTACATGTATGTGGACATGTTCAGCTTAGAAGATTCTTCCTCTGAATCTCCACAAGACTAATACACTTCTCACCACCCCATCAGCCCAAATGTCACCTCCTCAGAACATTTATCATTTCTGAATTTTTTTATTCATTCTTATTTATTTATTTATTTATTTATTAAAGATTTTATTTATTTATTTGAGAGAGAGAGAGAGTACTAGAGAGAGCAAGCACAAGTCGGGGGCAGAGGGAGGGGGAGAAGCAGGCTCCCTACTGTGCAGGGAGTCTGAGGTGGAACTCAATCCCAGGATGCTGGGATGATGACCTGAGCTGAAAGCAGACGCTTAACTGACTGAGCCACCCAGGTCCCCCTTCATTCTTTTTTTATTTGAAGTGTCTTTCTGGGGCACCTGGGTGGCTCAGTCTGTTGAGTGACTGACTCTTGATCTCAGCTCAGGTCTTGACCTCAGGGTCATGAGTTCAAGCCCTGTAATGGGCTCCACACTGGGTGTGGAGCTTACTTTTAAAAATTAATTAATTAAATAGTGTCTTTCTTTCTGTGTTCCCAGTGCCCCTGACAGTGTCTGGAATATAATAAGCAGTCAGTAAATGTTAAATGAGTTTGGACTATGGGATTATGCTGGGGCGAGTTAAGGAAATAGTCCTTCTATTGTGGAAAAGAATGGGATATATTATAGATGAAAAACAACACACTGAGGATGAAAGAAAGGAACCGTAGGTGCCTGATACCTGATATTTGAGGACAAGAGTGCTGGGTTAGCTTTAGAAGAAAGAAGTAAACTTATTCAGCCAGAAGAACTGATGAGGAGGCGGGTGAAAATAGAGATTAGATGAAGTCTGAGGTGGAGGGAGTGACATACTGGAGAAGTTCTAAGAAAGAGGGAAGTTGAACATTTCAAAAAATATTTTTGCTGTAACACCTTGCTTTTTCTAATTTGTATTTCCTTCCCTTAGGAAAGAAGCTCTGTAGTAATTGGTGTTGATTTTCATAAATAAAAGTAGCAAATGTTCTTGGGTCTGCTCTCTCTTTTCCTCTCTCCTCTATGCCCAAGTAGCCCAGAAACCTGATTGCTGTCTTTGGTGCAAGCTTTGTAAAAGGGTTCTCACCAGCCACCTTCCTGGAATGGAATTAAGAAATGTCTCTGCTGGTTGGTCTGTTCCACAGCTCACTGACTGTGTAAAGACCCATTAAACACCACCAATAGCACCTGGAGGTTGGTCTTCACTTGCTTGGGGTTGCCAAACTGCAAGGGACTATGTCTACCTTGATCATGGGAAAGACTATCTCTTCATACAACCATCACCTTTAAAGAATCCTAAGTCCCTATACAAGTAAACAAAAATTTGTAGGGAATCTTACAGTTTCCCCAAACCTAGTGACAGTGGAAAACCATTATCAAAAAGGGCAAGGGAAAGAAGTTTTGAGACCACAGAAAGAGTATGGACTGAATATGTGGATCCCCTCAAATATATGTGTTGAAACCTTGTCCTTAATGTGATGGCCTTTTGAGGTGGAGCCTCATGATTAAGTCATAAGATTAGAGATCTCATGAATGGGATTGATGTCCTTTAAAAGAGACTCTAGACAGCTTCCTACCCTCTTCAGTCATGTGAGGATGCAGTGGAAAAATGGTTGTCTATGAACCAGGAAACAGGATGGCATCAGACATGGAATCTGCCAGTGCCTTGAACTTGGAATCCCCAGCTTCCAGAGCTGTGAGAAATAAATTTCTGTTGTTTTTAGGCCACCCAGTCTATGGTGTATCGTTATAGTGGCCCTGATGGATGAAGACAGGCTGTGACCTTTAGTAGAAAACCCCAGTCACTCTACTACAACACGGAAGAATACACACCCCGACACTCTGATTTTCTGCTGTGGTCTGCATACCCAATAAGGAAACAGAAGTCAAGGGAGTTACCAGGTGCACACCATTCAGGTCAGCCTCCCTGGGCAAGTGTCAAGATGGGGAATGCTTTTGAAAAGTAATATTAAACAATGGTCTTTGTGCCTCACGTTTATTAGCAACTCTGCATGAAAATAAGAAGAAGACAGGAATATATTTTACTTTTGGAACTCCTAGTATGATAAACCATGTTTAAAATTAAGGCTAAAAATAAAACCTAAATCTTTAAAAATGGAAATTTTCTTTCTGTTTGTAAACATGAACCATGGCCATGGAAGTGATTCTCTGACTAGCAGACAATTAGTGTGGAAAATAAGTAGTCACACGCTGTGTTGAATACAGGTTTGCTCCATTCTGTCAACCTGGACCAACATCTGGTTTCTGCCATGCTTCCCTGCCTGATTTTTCCCCTTCAACAAGTCTGAGTTACTCTTTATTCCACCACTTCTCTTTTCTTGAAATTCTACTTCCCATTCAAGATTCAGCACAAATTTCTCCCATGTATTTTCACAATGACAATGTTATGAATTTTGTTTATGATCAACCAAGGAAGAATAAGATTCTGCATCTGTATATGTAAGGCATTGTTTGATGTAGTTCTCCTTGCCAGCTAAGAATCCAAGCAAATAGTCTAATCCAGTGACCTGTAGCATCTGCATCACCTGGGAGTTGGTTAGAGAGCAAATTCATAGGTTCTACTTGCAGTGATTGTAGGAACGGTTTGATAATGATTTGCAGAGATCAGTTTTCACATCACTTAGTTCTAGAGGACATTTTCAACTGAGAGACTATTTTCTTTTCTTTCTTTCCCCACAATTTAAGATCTACTCTCAAAATTTACTGCCCAGGATGCAGTTCAGTGACTAGATCAGTGGTTTCAATACAGCTTGCCCTGGCCATGGATAAAATCAGTCTGGCTTCTTCTTGTTATTGCTTTCCAATTTGATCATAGCCCTAATAGACAAAGAGAGTACCCATAGATCCGTAGAATATTAGAGTTGGAAGGGCTAATAGAACTTCCACTGAGGATTCTGAAACATAATCATGCAAAAGGATTTTGCCAAAATTACTTAGTGTGAACACACAAAAACACTATCCAACATAATTAAGATAGTCCTCATAACAGGCCTATTATGTGAATACTATTAGTCTATGCACGTCACAAATAAACACAAAGAGGTTAAGTAACTTAACCAAAACACACAGCGAGTAAAGTGGTTTAGGTGACACATAAGCCTTGGGAGTCTACTGTAAGTTTCTAGCCTTAACCATTGTGCTCTTCCCAAGAGGCAGGTTCCAGCTTTATTTTCACTATTGCTCCTGAATTTTCTAACCACTGACGTCAAAATAATTAATAATCTATATTCACTTACTGAAGCCACCACTTTGGCTGAAGTTCTGCCCAATGCTGAGCAGAACAAAGCAACTTATGTGGCTAATCTGAGAAAAGTCATTATGCACAGTAGCTTTCAAGGGTAAAAGAATCAAGGTGGGAAGTTCCCTAAGGAGAGAGGACTGAGAATACAATATGGTGTTTCCATACATGTTGAGTCCAAAAAATTGATAAACAGCAGACAGATGTCAAAGGTGACATTATCATGAGTGACTTTGTGAAACACTGGCTATAGATGATGCTTATGTGTTGATGTTTGATGTTCAGTTTGATGTTTAAGTGTTGACATTTGACATTAAATAGAGGAAGAGTGGCATTGTCCTTCTTCTACATGGATTACTACTCAGCCTTGGCACCTCAGATGTTTTAAGATGTCATCCTCAGCAGTTTAGAGCAATCTGGAGATGGCAAACTTTGTATGGGCATCATTGGGGTCCAGGGGCATCCTAGTGGGCACTGGAAATCTTGGAAGTGATATGGTAGCCTTAAGTGAAGAGCAACATGGCAGGTACCATGTTTTTTTATGGACTCAGTTGGGATACTTGATGAGGACTCGTGGATATTTTGGGATACTACTTTCAAGTATCAGTAAGGGTTCAGTCAAGAAAATAGAGTGACTCTATGCATTCCAGACATAACAGATTTAATATAGAATCAGAGATTCATGTGGTAGTTAGGAGAGTGACAGTCAGCAAAGCTACTATGAAAGCACAGGGGAGATATCAGAGAAACTGATAGTGAAAACCTCAGGCTGAAGCACCACATTTGGTAATTCTTCAACATTTTTCTAGATGCTGCTGTAACTCTTGAGAATCACCAAGAAGTTCCCACCATTTGCTTTAGCTGAAAAACGGGTCATCTTCTGGAGCTTACCAGGAGGCTGCTGTGAAACGCATCTCCCTACACATCTGGCTATACCACCTTCCAGAAAATAATGGCTTCGGCTTTGCTTCCACTTTTCAAATCAAACAGGTGTCCCTTTTACTGGCAAATACCAACCTGGAACCATAAGTTGAAGAGAATTCTGGGAAATACAGTTCCTACCCTTAGAGAGTAGTGGTGATGGTACCAAATTAATAAGAGATAATCTAATTTAGTCTTGGAATTGCAATAGCAACAAGACTTAACAAACTAATTTATTACTGTTAATACAATGCCAGTTCTAAAATATCTGGAAGAAGCTAAAGATTGCATATATAGAAGAACAAACTTTAAAAAAAAAAAGACAAACTGGTCTTGTTCTTACCTAGCAATGATAACAGTATAGGTGAGTAGAGTAAAAGGTTTATAAGTAGGAAAACAATCAAAGATAATTTTGAAATTGATCAGCATTTTAGAGAAAGAAACAGCATGCAAATCCAAAAAGACCACCAAGGACTAGGCATTAGGTTGATTATGCAAAACACAAGTCAAAATTTAACTTTAACTTTTAGAGTGTGCATGAAATCAAAGCATACAGTTAGACTGAATAGATAACAAAGGAAATAAAAAACAAACTCTTAAATGCATTGACCAAACAATTATTTGAAAGTCACCATGTGATGAGAATAAATTACATTTCTCCGAGTTTTGGCTGGATACTGAAAATAGCAGGTTATTTCAGGAAACAGACTCCGGGTTTAAAAACACTATTTCTCAGAACCAAGAAAGAAATACTTAATTTGGGGGCTATATGTTTTGAATTATAAGTTTTAGAAATGAATTCCGATGTGAGTGGGGGAAAATCCATATTCTAAACCACTATTATTGTTGGTATTGTTCTCATCGCAGTGCATAATTATATTATCTATATTTAATCTTTTCTCACTCTATATCTCCACTTTGATTTCTGTTGCAAACTAATTCTGCCCTCTGTACCAAGCTAAGATCTCAGATGGATGTCTATTATTTTCTTCTAATAAGCCAAATATGTTATTTCATGGGCAAAATAGCTTTGGAAACAGCTTCCCTTGGGGGAAAAAAAAAATACCGAAAGCATCCAACAATGTTGCATCACCTCCCTGTGTATGCAAGTGATCAAAGAGAAGGGTTCTTATTTCTTTCAATCAATAGATCTTTAACATGTGGGTTTGGGAAACATCCTCCTAATGAATAATGTAAGAAAATATTCAAAATTAGATATTAGAAAACAGCTAAGACTTTTAGAATTCTTTCCATGTACTGGGCAGTATTCTATAAGCCTTCATGTTGACTGACATAACCCCTTTGGCCTCCTTTTGTGATCAGGGCTGTTATTATTCCCATTCACAGATTAGAAAACTGAAGCACAGAAGACTTACACGCTCAGAGTTACAGAAGTGGTGTGTAGAAGAGCCATGATGCACACCCAAGTATTTGAATTCCACGGACGCAAAGTCACCCATGATTCTACTGTGCTTCTCAAAAAGAAATGAAGCAAATGTTGTCAAGAGATAGGAAAGTGACATACTTTAGTTATACAACATAAAATAGAGGAATTATTTTAACTTTCCTAACTACTTAGAGTTTTACATTTTGCCTTTAGGTTCATGATTTTTTTAATTATTTTTTTTTAATTTTTGCCTATGAATGTCTGATTGGTTGTTTCTGCACGATTTGTTGAAAAGGCTCTTCTTCCTCCAATTAAGTTTCCCATTTTCACTTAAAAATTGGTTGTACATTTTTGTTTGGGCCTATTTATGGGTTCTCTATTCTGTTCTATTGATCTATGGGTCTATTCCTCCACCAATTCCACAGGTCTTGATTATGATAGCTGTACAGTAAGTCAACATGAGGTAGAGTGATTCCTCCCACTGCATTCTTCTTTGTCAAGATTCTTTTAGGTATTCTAGGGCCCATGCTTTTCTATATAAATTTTATAATAACTGTAACCAACTCTTGCTAGGATTTGGAAGGAATTATACTAAGCCTATAGGTCAGTTTGGAGAACTGACATGTTTAATATGTTGAACTTACAGTCCATGAACACAGTTTGTTCTCTTCCTTAATTTTACAGCATTTTGTAATTTTCAGCATACAGAATGTGGACTTTTTTTTAAGTGTATACCTAAGTATTAGAATGATTTTAATCATATGTTTTAATTTCAACTTCTGCATTTCATTCTTAGTATATAGAAGGATTAATTTTTGTGTGTTGATGTATTTGGCAAGTTTGATGAATGCACTTATTAGTTCTGTTTTGGGGGGTTGTAGATTTCTTGGAATTTCCTATGTAGATCAAATCATCTGCAAGTAGAGATAAATTTACTTCTTCCTTTTCAATCTTTATGCCTTTTAAAATTTTTCTTTCCTTATTGCCATGGAAAGAACTTCCAATGCTATATCTAATAAATGGTGTGAGCAGATATCATTGCCTGGTTCCTGTGCTTAGAAGAAAGCATTCAGTCTTTCACTATTAAAAATGATGTTAACTATAGGGTTTTGTGGATACTTTCTGTCAAACTGAGGTAATTTCCTCCCTTCTTAACTTACTGAGAGTTTTTATCATGAGTGGATGTGATTTTGTCACATGCTTCTTATGCACCAATTGATATGATTATATGATTCTTCTTCTTAGCCTGTACATTGATTGATTTTCAAATGTTGAGCCAGTTTTGATGCCTGGAATAAATCCCACTTGACAATGGTGTATAATTCTTATTCATTATTGCACTTAGGGGGTATAGCTCAGGGGAAGAGCATTTGATTGCATTATTGGATTCAGTTTGTTAATTTTTTAAAAGATTTTATTTGTTTATTTGACAGAGAGAGACACAGCGAGAGAGGATATACAAGCAGGAGGAGTGGGAGAGGGAGAAGCAGGCTTCCTGTGGAGCACGGAGCCCGATGTGGGGCTCAGTCCCAGGACCCTGGGATCATGACCTGAGCTGAAGGCAGATGCTTAACGATTGAGCCACCCAGGTGCCCCTCAGTTTGTTAACTTTTTGTTGAGAATTTTTAAAGTCTAAGTTCTTGAAATACATTAGTCTGCAATCGTCTCTGTACTTTATTTGTCTGGTTTTGGTATTAGCATAATAATGGTCTCACAAAATGAATTGGGAAGTGTTTCCTCCTATTTTCTGGAGGAGATTTTGTAAAATTGTTATTAGTGCTCTTTAAAATGTTTTGTAGATTCTCCAATGAAACCATCTGTGTGGGTCTGGAAATTTTTGGAGAGAGAAGATTATGTATTATTTTTTTCCCAGCTTTATTGAGATAGAATTGACTATGTCTGGATTTTTAATTGAGGGATTTGATATAAATGTAAGCATGAATATAGAGTGTGATACATGATTAGCAACTTTTGCCAGTAAGTTGGAATAACACATGTCAGTGCTCCACCCCTTTTATTTTGGACCACCTTAACCATTTCTGCTTGGCAGCCTGTCTTCCAATGGCCAATACCTGCATTTTTGTTGGAGAACTGCTGAAAATCCACTTGCCTCACATGCGAGGCTGATAGGAAGGGCTGAGAATTTACATCTCCTCTCCGCCAGAAGTCCTGGACCAGTGACTGACAGGTCTAGGGATAAAAATTCACCAGATAAAACTGAAGGTTGCGCTTTGTATCATTTCCAGAGTTTCTCCTCATTATTAAGCTCCAGTTGTCCGTGTGGGAGCCGGCTTTATAACATACCCTTTGCTGTCTGCTTCCCTTCTCTGTATCTCTTTTTCCCTCACCTATCCATATTACTTGTAATCCTGATAAAATGCTTATGCTCAAATCTTTGCCCCAGAGTCTGTTTTGGGGGAAGCCCTTCATAAGATATTAAAATACCATATATGAATGTTTTATGCATATAGAACATGATGATTGCAAATTAACACTATAAATTGAGAATCCGGAATTATTATAGGGAAAAACTATGGAATTTACATTTATATCTTATATTTAGGCCTTAGTTGCTTGTGTGTGTGTGTATTATGCAAAAATGACCATTCTATGAGATGCATTAAAAGTAAATTTAGTGGAAATAGTGTGCCATTTCAAACCCCATTTAAATGGAATAGCATTCCTGGGCTCCAGCTATTCTCTTGGCTGCCTGTTGGAACTTTTGTGCAGGTCCTAGAATGGAAATTTACTGAACATTAAACTAAAATTTCTCCCTAACCTTTTCACTCCTTAAATCACATAAGAAAACCAAAAGCACTACAAAAGTACTAAGAAGGAGCACTAGTGGAAAGGCAAAGGGGACTACTGTTTAAAAAGTATGAGATGTTTTTGGTTTTCTTTTTGGTTTTGCAATCCCGTTACATGAATTACAGGCTGGGAATTTTGTATGCAACTTGGTTATTTCCCATTATGGAAAACAGAAAATTATATACTGTAAGTAAAAATATGGATAAAAATGAAAAATCTTTGGGTACTTCCTGCCTGAGTATCCTTATATGCAAGGCAATCATGGGGTTCTTGCTGGAATAGTGTGGATTATAAAAAGTTGGGTCAAGGAGGTGGGTGGTAGCTGCAGTTTTTGGAGCTAATGAGATCATTCTTGTGGAGATGCCCATGACTAGAATGGGTTAACATTGCAAAAAGCTGATCATCTGAAGGGTCAATGCTGAGAGGGCAAAAATAAGAATGAAAGCAAAGGAAAAGAGACTTTTGGAACAAGTTGAGAAGATGAGCAGCATAAGCAAAGGAAATATGGAGCTTGGAGCAGTGCCTGAGCCTATGCTGCAAGAGGCTATAATGGTTTTACCTAGAAATGCCTCTAGACTCGATACTGGGTGGGGATGTAGCGGTGAATGTCGATGAACTTCCGGAACACTTTGAAATGCATGAAAAACTCCACAAATACAAACCCCTTTCCTCTTACCACCCAGACCTACAGCTGATTAACTGCAAAGCTTAAACCATATGCTTTCAGATCACTCCATCCTCTTGCAACCTGTACTTTTGTTCTCAAGAATCTTTTGGTTTCTCATCTTTTTTTTCCCCCTTCAAGGCAGAATTTTTATCTTCAATATAAGTACATTTTTTATTTGTATAAAACTTAAAGTTCACAAGTGATTTTAAATGTAATAACTAAATGATCCTCACTATAGCTCTATGAAGTAAGTACAATGGATTCTTGTTACTACTATAAAACAGGTTAAAGAAAGGTAAACTGTTAAGGAAAGTCATTTAAAAATGCAGATGTCCCTAGAAATCAGTAGCTATATAATACTTCAGAAAGAAAAGAATACTGGACAGGTGCTTATTGAAGTGCATGGGGGATAGGAAGGTGCTGGGAAGCTGATTGTGAACTTTATAATTTGCCTAGGACCATCAATTGAGTGAAATCTAGTGCCTGAAGGCAGAACCATGCTCAAAACTCCAACACTTTCATTGTGTACTGCTCAAGAATTCCCCAAACATCTCTCCAGATTCCCTGCTCATGCCATCTGAAGTTCTGAAGAAGAGGAAGGAAAAAAATGTTCTCCCGCTTAAATGTCTGTAGTATCTGGGTCAGGATGATTTGGCTTTGTGTTTAATTCAATTACTATAGAAGGTTTGTTTGCTTTCTCCACCTAGTGGCCAGGAAAAGAAGATTTTAATCTCTGTGGAGATTGAAAAATGGCAGGAAAGAAAGGGCACAGAACACAGTAACAGCAGCTGTGATTTGTTAAGTATTTGTGCAGATACTGTACCAAGTATTTTATATACATTACCAAAGCCCATATCCGGAAGACAAAAATTGTCATTCCCGTCATCCCCATCTTCCTGAGGCAAAGAGAAGCTAAGTCACATGGCTAAACTATTTAACTTGCCCAAGTTCACATAGTTTGCACTTCGCATGGTCAGACTTTTAACCCAAGGGTGTGACTCCAAAGCCAGAGCTCTACTTCATTAATGCATTTGCCTCTAGAACACATGGATGCTAGACATTCTGATTCTTTTTTGTAATCAAGTCATATGACATATGCGAGTCATCAATCTTAGCAATAAAGCCAATAGGGTAAGAAGAGGACATAAAACTGAGCACCGAGGAATTCTGACCTGTGTGTGTGTGTGTGTGCGTGTGTGTGTGCGTGTGTGTATGTGTGTTTATCTAAGGTGCGGGGTCTTGTTCTTTATTTCAAAAGTACACTTTGTCAGTTTTCATGATCAATTATAGTATTTGTACCTTTTTCTTTTGTCTCCCAAACAAAACATCTTAAAATAGAGTATATTTCAAACCAGTAAAGCACATAATGGAGGCCTAACAGAGTCCACAGAAACCTCAACAAATAAGGGGGTTGGGTGTGCAGAATGGAACTATAAAATATGCAGCTCATAGACTGACGAGAATGAGGGAGTACTCGTGACAGATGGGTGGCCAGTGCTCCCCACCTCAAAAGAAACAGAGTTTAAAAAAATTCTACATATCCATATCTATATATCTGATCTCTCTATCTCTACCTATTATCTCTCTATCATCTATCTATCTACCTATCTTCTGTTCCTAGATTGTTCAAGATTCATATCAGATATGCAGATACAAAGCAAAATGAGAAGATTCATTTGGGGGTGGTTGCTTCAAGTACAGGAGAGAAAGGTGAGATAGATTTCATCTGTTCAAATCATGGACAAAACCCTCTATTTTTTCTTAATGCAGTATGGGGCATGTAATCCATTCTGTGAGGAAGTAGGGAGATAAAGGGGAACCAGCTTTTCTCTTGATCCAGGTAACACTTTATTGATTTGTTTGATAGCTTCTGAAATGAATGAATGAATGAATGAATGAATGGAATGAATGACCTAAGATATATTAAACTAAAATCCTGAAATGCACTTACTCCTTTCCTGGAAATCTTCCTGGCCTCACCTTTCTCATTTGGCTGGTGTTTGATACAGAGAAATGGGGTTTCTTGTGGCGAAGACTTTTCCTTCATGAATTAGGCAGATCTGACTTTTTCATCTTAAGGTCAGTGGTCCTCAAGGTGTGGTAGATGATCAACATCAGCATCCTCTGGAATTCTGGTAGATAGGAGAATTTCTCAACCCCTTTCCCCCATCAGATCTATCAAATCAAAAACTCTGTGGAGGTGAAGCCCAGCAATCTGTGTTTTAACAAGCTTCCAGATGATTCTGATGCCCACTAAAGTTTAAGAATCACTGCATTTTAGGCAGTGATGTCATCTTCCAATGTGAGGGACAAAGTCTATCAACCACAGATGACATAAAGGAATGCATTACTCTCCCAGTATTTTAAGTAATCTAGACATCAGATGCAATCCTGCATACGGAAAACCACAAATGGACTGTGATTAACTTTCCACCACCATGTGCAGGGTAGAATGGGTGCTCAAATGAAAATTAAATTGAGTGGGAGAAAAATAAAATATTGCTTCTTGCACATCTAATTTTGTAGATTGAGATCGTACTTGCCACACTGTATTGCCACTCCTATTTATTGGTCATTAAATCTGCTGAGTCCCGTACTTGTCATTAAATCATGGCAAATCCTGTCTTGCTACTGCAAAACAAAACAACAAAACAATGTATGAATCTGATGGTGAGTAAGTGACCTGATCATTAGGAATGCATATCGTGCTGACATAAATGCTGATATTTCATTAAAAAAACACATCCGACCTTCAACTACAAATCTTTCCTGGGCTTTCATTTTAAATATAACAACATGTCCCCTCTTCCTAATCCTAGGTCTTACTGACGTTTTCCTTAGTCTGGAGAAGATACCATCATTTCCCTTTGTGATTTTTCCATGTCAATGCATTTAGAAAAATGCAATAAAATATTAAGATACTAATTTGAGGACATGGACAGAAGTAACCTCCCTTCCCCCAAACCTCAACCATCCAAAGATATAGCCTTGGCCAAGTTTTTTGAAAACTCCCAAGGAACTCACTCATGGGAAGTGCTTCTCATCATAAAAATGACAATAACAAGTCACAATTTTTTGTTGTGTTTTGCAGCACCTAAAGTTTCCCCCTATTTTTTTCCCTTAGTTAATCACACTAAAGCCCTGTATCATCATTCACATTTTACAAATGAGAAACCTGTGATTTGAAGAACTTGTTAAAGTAGCTTCTCTAAGATTGAAAAGTTAATGGGGCAGAGCCAAGCAAACCCTCCTTAGAGAAACCTGGTTTCCATGACTATGTCCTATTCTTCACAGGTTGAGTACTTGGACTATCACTCTAAGTGTTCCAGTTACCTACTCCTGCATAACAAGCCACCCAAGCCTAGGGAGGTAAAACAGCCACCATTACTTATTAGTATTATTTCTCATGTTTCTATAAGTGGATTGGGCTCAGATAGAAGGTTCTTACACAGGGTCTCTTGTTTGTCACACAATGACTGGTGTTGGAGTCATCTTCAGAGCTTCTTTATTTACATGTCTTCACTTCAGTTGAAAAAATACAAATAGATGGAGGCCAGAATAGCTGGAACTTCCCAGACATTTCTCTATATTTCTATAACTCTCTCTATGGTCTCCCCATGTGGTCTGTCACACATGCGGCTTCAGCAGCCAGATTTCTTCCAGAATAGTTCCATGCTCCAAATGTGCATGTCTCAGAGAGAAAGTGAGCTAGGCAGACCTAGAATCACCTTTTATAATCTAACTTCTGAAGTCACCAAGTGTCATTTCCTCTATCTTTTGTTTGTGAGAGACATGTCGATAATGCCAGCTCCTATTCAAGGGGAGGAGAATTCACTCCACTTCTTGATGGGAAGAATGTCAAATATTTTACAGACAAATAAAAGCACCATAACACATAATTGGACCAAGTAAAAGCAGCTATAAAGAATTGTCCCTCCATTAAAAAAAAAAAAAAAAAGGAATTTGAGAATGTATCTACTTGGATCCTAGCCTAAAGTAAAAATGTTCTCCAAATTTCTACAAGTGTTTTGAGCTAATTTGTGGTTATTCTCTTCATTTTTCCACAGATATTGGAAATCCCTCTTCCTCTTACCTCTCCTAGACCAAAATTATAAAAATGACAAGCAATTATGAGACTCTAGACCAAGATTTTCTTAAAATGGTAGCTATGGGAAAAAAGCAATTATAATATTTCCCATGTGTGAGAGTAAGCTCTGAATAAATCCATACTGCACGAAATCATTGCTTAAGACATTACATAAATCATTTATAACCTTAGATCCTTTTCTGACCCAAATCAGTCAGGTTATTACCCTCCTCCTTCCCCCAAAGAGACTCCACCTTTATTCTTTGGAGCAGTTGAAGTAGAGATGTGCTGGAGTTGAGACATGTAGGAAAACAGAGAATGGACATGGAACATAAGACTAACCACATGAGGAGTGAGTGTCTATTTGCTAGGCATATGCCACTCCAATCCCACTTAGGCAGGAGTTGGTAGTATCTTCTGGAAAAAGAGAAAGACCCCTGAGTAAAGACCTTCAGACTGACCTTTGTGTGTCTCTGAGTCAAAAGCTGGTCCAAATCAATTACCTTGTTTTAAAGACCATGTCTGCACACAGTGCTTCCAAATAGCTTTTTAGTGCCTGGCTCTTAAGTAAGAATGACTGTCAACCATTTGAAGAAAGTCTTTGACAGAGGAGAAAGAATCCCAAGCAAACAGAAATGGAGAACTATAGATAATCCTGAGCTCAGATCTGCTATGTACTAGGCAGTTTTCAAAGTGCTATCAAGGCTATGTAGCTCTGACTTTTGCAGTAAGCTTGAAAGTGGCCATCTTCTCAACCCCATCTATCAAGAAGGAGACTGAGGCACAGAGTGACTTGCTCACAGTCATCCAGCCAAGGTCATTAGAGAGGGGACTTACAGCCCCTTCCCCCAGTGCTCTGTGAATTTTGCTTTATGGCTCTATCCCATGTCCACCTCTCCCTTTCTAATTTTCTTGCAGTGGTTGTATTTTTGAAATAATTAATACATTATGTAGTGTCCTGTTTCCTAATTGCCTATGCAGAACAACTCAGTTCTTCATCACGTCTGCATACAATGTTGGGATTCAAGAGTGTATTTAGAGTTTAATTAGTTACTCTATCGCAATAGAATAACTTACGTCATTTTACTTCTTTAACTGATCCAGGCTGGAAAAGAAACCATTTTCTCACCTGTCCAGGGAAATCTGGCCATGAGGTTTTATTTAATTAACCTTGCCCATTATATGCAGATTAAACCTTCCACTTTTCTAAGAGAATAACAAAAAGAGTCCTCTTGGGGATTAGTGAAGCTAGGTAAAGGTCTTTAATTGCTCCAGTGGTAAAGCAGGTGACTTTTTCTTCCCTCAAAGAAAATAGATCTTGTTCTTCACTGGTTGATGGGAAAAAAATAAAAGGAGAGAAAAAAAAAATCTTTGTGGCTGGAAGTAGCATTTTAGTTTAGCAGCAAGCAGATGTCTCTCTTCTGAATAATCTCAGGGACCAAGAAAAGAAGGATCCCCCTGTAGGAAGTAATTAAAACTTGGCAGTAGGGATATAGGCAGACTTTTTAAACTCTAAACCAGAATTATGGGCCAAATCTCTTGGATATGACTTGAGACAGAGGTTAAGATTCCCTGTAAGTTGTAGCGGTCAATACTGCACTTGAATCTCCCTGGAATTATTGAGAAAAGATCTATGTTTGTCTTCAAGAAATGTTGATTGTTTTATTGACCCTAAGGAACAATCATTTCAGTTATGATTATTTTAAATCATATATGTAAGCTCAATTCTCTTTACCACCTTAATGGTCAGGGAGAAGAAGCACCTTCCAGTCTAGCAGGACATGGTATATGATTGTCTCCCAACAGCACCAAGGTTGAAATAAAACCTTAGGAGTTCAACCCAGAAAAACAAAATTCTTATGTTTCTGTAGCACTTTCAAATTTGCCAAGTGTTTTGTCACTATTACCTTGATTAATCATCAAAAGAATCTCCTGAGCTCAATCTAGAACAACCCTAAATTAAGTCAGTATCAATGAAGAAAACTTTGAACTGGTTATAGCATTGCCAATGAAATATAGGGAAAAAAAGATACTCATTTAAATTTGAATTGGTGGTTAACTAATAAGTGCTTTTTTAAATAAGTATGTCCCATGTAATATTTGGGACATATCTATAGTAAAAATGTTTTGTATTTGTTGCTGAAATTCAATTTTAATCAGGGTTTCTCTATTGATCTGGCAGCCTTAAGCTACAACAAATGAACAAATGTGATAAATATATTTTAAAAAGGAAAGAAAATATTTGCTCAGTATGCCTTTAGTAGAATGTCCCTTCTTCTTTCCTAAGTAGTGTGATTAAGATCAAAAGCTGGGCATGGTCTGGACCTAGCCAATCAAAGGGTTTCATCATCCTGGCCTGAGTGATTACTCAGTGATAAACACATGACCCAAGCTGAACCAAATGGAGAATCCCCTCTACCCCTAAGACTTTTGATGAAATTTGATGAGATGACATTTTCTTTGTCTCTCATTGGATTGCTAAATGTCAGAATAATGTGAGGTTTTGTTTTGTTTTGTTTTTTTGATTGATGTATAATTAATGGAAGCAGTCTGAGAGTCCATCGGTAGATGAATGGATAAAGATATGGTATGTATACATGGAATATTACTCAGCCACAAAAAAGAATGAGACGTTGCCATTTGCAACAACATGGATGGACCTAGAAGGTATTATGCTAATTGAAATAAGTCAGACAGAGAAAGACAAATATCTTATGATTTCACTGATAGGTGAGATCTAAATAACAAAACAAATGAGCAAAGAAGCCAAAAATCAGACTCCTAAATAGAGAACAAACTGGTGGTTGCCAGAGGGGACATGAGTTGGAGGAAAGGACAACATAAATTTAGAACTGCTTTGGGGGTTTCTGAAAATAAAGCCAGCTCAGAGACAAGGAGATAAAGCAGAAAAACAGTGCTCTTGTGAAGTTATTTGAGCCTCTCGTTCCAGCTAGACTTAAACCCAAGTATACCTCCTAGGTGTTTAGGTTGGGATTTTGTCACTTGAAGCTACAAGATTTTTTTTTTTTTAAGATTTATTTATTTATTTTAGAGAGAGAGGGAGAGATCATGAGCAGGGGCGGGGTGGGGAGGAGTGTGTCAGAGGGAGAGAGTTCTCAAGCAGACTGTTTGCTGGGTGTGGAGCCCATTGCGGTGCTCAATCTCGCGACCCTGAGATTAAGACCTGAGCCGAAATCAAGAGTTCCACACTTAAACAACTGAGCACCCAGGCGCCCTATAGCCACAAGATTTCTGATTCACATTCTGAGCTCTGTCAGTTCCTTCCTAAGTTGCGCATTAAATCAGACCTTCCTGACATTCAGGCTTATACATGCAGGCTTTCCTGCCTTTTTCTGGCTTTTGCCTCCATCCCTCAGTCCTGGGGACAGACAGTAAACTACTCAGAATGGGATGCCCCAGAAGTGTGAGCTTTTCTGAGGCAGAAATTTGGATATGATGGATATGAGCTCTTTTCAAACCAAACTAGCTGCGTGGCCTCTATACAGTTCCCAAATTATTCAGACAGGTCAACAATTTTTTTCTGTAAAGGGCCAGATAGTAAATATTCTCAGCTTTGTAGGCTGTATGATCTATGTTGTGATAAATCAACACCGTTCTTGTAGTGTGAGAGTAGCAAGGACAATAAATGTTCCAATACAAGTTTATTTACTAAAACAGGCAATGACCCGGATGTGGCAGTAACCACAGTTTGCTGACCCCTGACTAAGAGCAGTGTCAAAGATCAGATAGGTATACTCAGATGATCAAAAAATTCCCATTGTAATCACTCAGCCACTTCTGAGAGACAAGTGAGAGTTTTAGATTTTTCAGTTTATCTCCTGGGCCATGTACAGAGATAGGCACAGCCCCAGATAGGCCAGTTTATATATCTTCTTAGTTTTTGCTTTTGGGATGTGTGGACTTTTATCCAAGTTTATATAAGAAATATATTTTTATGTACATTTAAGTGACAAAATGCCCCATTTAAAACAATTATTTCCCAGCATGGGTCTTTGAAGATATTGCCTAGACATTGACTTTTCTACGGCTTTCATGTACTATTTTTATTTAATGTTTATCCTATATTGTTTATCCTTGATTGTTCTTCAAGACTGCTTATTATTTTGATTTATAACAATTTTCTGGCTATCCATTGCTTTGTAACAAACCACGCTGAACTCAATGAGTCAAAAACAGTAACAATCACTATTTTGCTCATCAATCTTTAATTTGGGTAGGGCAGTGTGGAGGTCTGTGCGGCATTAGGTGAAGTGTTTTGACTAGAAATTGGGGAATCCATTCCCAAGATAGCTGACAAGTTGATGCTAGCTGTCAAGCTAAAGGGATGGGGTTTTAGTACTTCTCTAATTTGGCCTTCCCATGTGGCATGGGCTTCCTCATACTATTGCAACTGAGTTCTAAGTCTCACTCCAAGAAAATGGGACAGATGGAAACTCTTTCACATTCTATAAGCTATCATCTCTGCCTCATTCTATTCGTTGAGACTGACACAAAGACTCACTTAATTCAAGATAAGGGAATATAGACTCTAACCTTCTTTTGGTGAAATGGCAAAACTCTGGAAGTGTGGGTAGGATCAGAAACATTACAGAAATATTTTCTAAAGGGAAAACATTAATTTTACTAGAATTTGAACGAATGTTTCATTTTAATATTTTAACAAAATAGTATGGTGGCGTGGCACAAACAAAAGAGAAAACAGCCAAAAATATGTAAAATAAATATAATAAAGTGGAAGAAATGTGTATGGAAATGAAAGATCTAAACTTTAAAAACATAGATTTAAAATATGCACAACAATAAAACAAAAATTTAAAGCTTATGCTATCCTAACCATACACACATTCTTCAGCAAAACTTTAAAAGTCAGAAGTGTATTTTATAGCATTGGACATCTTCTTTCTAGCTTTTCCACAGAAATAGAGATTGCTTATGCAAGTCAATCTCACACTTGAAAAAAAGTTTAAACACAGAGAAATAAATATTCTACTTAATTTGCAGAAAATAACATCAGTCACAAACAACAATATAAACAACAAATAGTACTAGGGGTACGAGCATCTTTAAATATATTATCCCAGGGGCGCCTGGGTGGCTCAGTCGTTAAGCGTCTGCCTTTGGCTCAGGTGATGATTCCAGGGTCCTGAGATCGAGCCCCGCATTGGGCTTCCTGCTCGACAGGAAGCCTGCTTCTCCCTCTCCCACTCCCCCTGCTTGTGTTCTTTCTCTCACTGTCTCTCTCTCTGTCAAATAAATAAATAAAATTATAAAAAATAAATATATTATCCCATAGACAAGGGAGGTTATTTTGTGGATGAAGAAATAATTCATTCAACAACCATTTATTGTATGACTACTTTGTAATGAGTGCTAGGAGTAGAAACACAGAGGACAAGATGAGCCTCTGATGAATACAGTTCAAGAGTAAAATAGGCAAGTGGAAAACAATTACAATGCAATGTGGAAAAATATTAAAGTAGAGAGTGGTGTAAAAAATAGGAAATCAAGTCCAAAGGAAACTAGGAAGGTTTCCCACAGGAAGTAGTGTCTAAATTGAGTCCCGGGGTAATGGGAGCTAGCCAGGAATGGATGGGAGAATAATACACAGAGAATAGCATGCACAAAGGTGAGAGACAAAAGAGAATGTGCAACAATAAAGAGGATAAAAACAGTGTGATATAGCTCTGGTTATGTGCCAATGATGTGGGACCCATGCAAGGTTGTGACAACTGATGCAGTTGATAATGTCCAATCATGAAGGGTCTCATTTGCCATGCTCAAAACTTTAAAAAATTGGAATCATCAAAACTATCTTTTTAAGCACTATCATAATGATATGGCCATATCTAAATTTGTGGCAGCACTGGGCCAATGAGTAGCAATGGCCAGAAATGAAAGCCTGTAGTAAGGCAATAATAGTGGTGGCCAACTCAGTGTCATTTATGGGAAAGAGATGACCAATTTTGGTGTATGATGTGGAGAATAAAAGAGAGTGACAAAGATTTGTAAATTTTAGTCCCATGTTCTATATACCTAAATACAATGCCTCAAACAAGAGTAGGCTGGAAGTTAATTGTGGACAAAATGCTGCTGTATCTGAAATCATAACTGCCGTTTTAAAACACCCTGTAGAAAACTGTAGCCTAAAGTAACACAAAGGTTGGAATATTTTAAGAATGGTGCTTTTTTTGTCACCTGTCTAGCTACAGCCAGGGTATGAGTTTCCTAGAGCTGCTATAACAAAGTACCACAAACTGGGTTTAAACAACAGAAACTTATTCTCTCACAGTTCTGGAAGCTAGAAGTCCAATGAAATCAAATTGTCCAGAGGGTTGATTTCTTCTGGAGAGTCTGAGGGAGAATCCGTTCCAGGCCTCTCTTCTGGCTTCTGGTGGTTGCCAGCCTTGGGGTTTCTAAGTTTATAAACACATCACTTCCACTTGCCTCTGTCTACCCAGGGTGTTCTTCCCCATATCTTCTCTGTTTTCACATAGCATCCTCCTTTCTGTGTGCCTCTGTGTCCAAATTTAAAAGGACACTAGTCATTAGACACCGTAATCCACCATGATTTCATCTCAAGTTGATTACATCTGCAAAGATCCTTTTTCCAAATAAGATCATAATCATAGGTTTCTGGTGGAGACGACTTATTTGGGGGGTACACTACTCAACCCAGTCCAGTCAAGAAAAATTGTTTTGGTATCAAGATGTCTTATCTCTGCAGAAGCTGCACAAAGATCTTTTACAACCCATTTATCCCTCTGGTGCAGACAAATGAAAGCTTCCTAGTCTATCATTGTAGTAGATGGCATTAATTACCTCACTTATTTCCTCCATGACTTTGTATTTCTTCCCACTAAAGAGGTGGTTTAGTTTTCTCCTCAGGACTTTGGATATGGACAAACAGAATATTTGTTTTGGCTGGTAGAATATTGTGGAAGTGACAGTGTCTAAGTTTTGAGCCTAGGAGTTAAGAGTTCTTATACATTTCTGCTTGTTCCCTGTTGCTTCTGCCATCATGATAAGAGCATGCCAAGGCTTATTATTGCTTTTAGAAAGGGATTAGAAGCATGCGATAAAGAGCTGAGATGAGCCCAACCAAGTCCTACCTAGATCTGCCCACCCACAGATGACCCCAAATGATCCGCAGATCCGTAGATATAAATGGTTGTTGTTTGCGGCAATCACTAGTTGATACAGCCCTTCTAATGATATTCATAACAATAACATATGTTTACACAATGTATTTCTTCTATGAATGCCATCGATTTATAGTTGAAAGAGGATATGTAAGAAATCAGGAGGAACCCAATAATAATGCAAATATAATTAACATTTATTGAAGGTTTATCCTATGTCAGATGCTTTGCTGAGCACTTTACATGAGTCATTACAGCAAGCTTATGAAGCAGGTTGAATAGAAACAAATAAAGGGAATGTTGGATTCATGTTTTTACCTGCTTTCAACAGCTTAACAAAGAGCTCGCTCATCAAAAGAACAGAGGGTGAGTTGGGCAGGCTTCTCTTTTCTAAGAAGGTCACCTTCCTGACCAAGAGGCTCCATGTCATGCACACCCCTTTTCTGTTGATATGTGGAGCATTGTGGGGGCAGAGCCCTTGCAGTGGAGCACTCACTATGGATCGTCCAACCCAGGGTCCACACACAAAGAAATTTGTGCTCTGTTGTAACAAATGGCATGGTGTTAATGGTATGTGTGTGCCCATGCCTACTTTCTCAATAGAAGAACTGTTGCTATCCCATTTTATAGATGAGGAAATTGAGGCTCAGCTAGTTTAAGTCAATATCACATCACTACATCACTACAAGGGCTGGAATTTGAACCTAGGTCTCTCTGACTCTGAAGCCTGTGCTCCCAATTACTATTCCATTCTCCTTCTCCCTGTGAATAACTGTTGGCTTTGCCTTTTATGTAAGGTTCGGTAGCCTATCGGCACTCCACCTACCAGTCCCTCAGCAATCTCCACAGCCAACCACCCATACCCCAACCTCCACCCCCAACCTCCACTCCAGCTATCCTGGCCAAATAGAGCATGTCATCTCCAGAAAGCCCTGTCAATATTGTGGTTTCATAATCAAAACAAATGATCTATACAGTTTTAAGCCATTAAGATTCGGGGTGATTTTTTATGCATCAATAGCAAATGGAATATCAGCTTTTCCTTGTTTATTTTAGCATCACCCAACACAACTAATATTGTAGGATTAAAATTCCAGGAATAATACTGGCAATAAAAACTGAACATTGGAAAATTTGAATTTTGTTTTCTCCAATTGTATTACTTGTTTTGTTTGTTTGTTTGTTTGTCTGTTTGATGGTTTGGTTAATTGGTTCGTTTTTGTCTTGTACTTTGGGGAAAATTACAAAATAAAAATTGGTTACATTCTCCTAAACTTCTGCATTAGCTTGGGCACATTTTTCTGAGTTTTCAAAATCTACTCATTAAAATAAAGATTGTTTTTCTTGAAACTTATAAAGAGCCAAACCATTACTATTTGAAATGTCAAGAACACATGAACAATAAATAGGTCCTCTTTCTTAGCAAACATTGGAAGTCTTAATTACCTGAGTTAATTAGCAGATTTCAACTCTAAACCAAAAGAAGAAGCTAAGTAGGTTTTCATCACTGAGACACTAAAAAGGTGTGATAGACTGAGCCAGCTGTATTTTGCAAGCTGTTGCAAATAGTCACATATTTTTGATGTGGCATAGTCTCAATGCCTATTGCACAGCATTACTTCTTTTAACTGAAAATATTCCCAAATGTCTAATTTTATTTTTATAAATATTCCTATCATTCATAAAATAAATAATTCTACACACTTTCTTATTAAATTTTAGTTTTGCTGTATTATTTAAAATAGAAAAGTTGTTTCCAAACAATTCTAAAATGTAACACATGGAAACTAACCTTTATTATGTAACTATTATGCAGCAGGAAATGTACATATATCACTTCTTTCCATACCTTCCCAAATCCTATAAGAATGTGATCATAATCTTGCCTTACATAGGAGATAAAGGAAGCTCATAGATACTATCTGTTCTAGCGTCACCAAACTTATAAGTGAAGAGAGAAAAGGATTCTTACTCAGATTTTCTTGTTTAAGATGCCACTTTCTTTTCTCAGGACCCTGTGCCCTTCAACTTGCATTCCGTCCTGAATTTTCTTCAGTGAGAAGTAAATAAATAAATATTCTTTATGCTTCTTTTTTTCTGATTTATTATCCCACTATTAAGGCTATAAAATGTTCAGATATTAAAATTTCACTACCATAATTTGTATCTTGTTCTCTCATATAGAAATGCAAAGTTGGAAGGAATCCTAAAGGCCATCTCTTCAATTTTTTTGAGCTAAGGAAAGAGCTCTGCATCACTCTCTATAAGTGGTTGGCTCCTTCTGCTTTGAACATTCCAAATTCTATTTTCAAGGTGTCTAGTGCATTTGGAAGGCTGCTTAGAAAATGTTTCCTCATACTGGTCTGCATGTGCCTTCTGTATTTTTTTTCTCATGGTTCTTGCTTTCTGGAATTAGCTTAGACTGATATCTGCCTGATTTCTTCTATAGCACGAAATAGAAATGTAAGAACAACTCAAGACTCAGACGAAACAAATTTCATTAATTTTGCTATCATTATCTTTCTTTCCAAAATCACTGTCTTGGTTTCTCTACTTTCCATGATCTAGTCAAAGCCAACCTCCCAGGCTTATCTCTTGCTCATCTTTTGACCAATACTTGAGGTCATTCACTATTTCCCAAACATGGCTTACATATTTTGGCCTTTCTCTTACCTCTTTTAGCAGTGTGTTTTCTATTATTCCATACCCTGCCTGACAGAATTATGCCCACAAATCAAAAAATCTTTTAAAAACCCTACTTATCCATTGAGATTATCTGTGTCCCATTAAGCGAAATGATTTTTCCTCTTGTTTAAACGTCCATAGAATTTGTATTCATTTTAAGGAACATAAAACGATCAACATTTTGTAAACAGCTATGTGTTCTTCACTTAAATCCACTGACAACAGACTAACAATAGAAACACTATCTCGCAATGCTTGACACGGAGCCTTGCACTTAAAAGAGTACTTGCCAGAGGGCGCCAGAGTGACTCAGTCCGTTTGAGAGTCTGACTTGATCTCAGCTCAGGTCTGAATCTCAGGGTTGTGAGTTCCAGCCCCACACTGGGCTCTATGCAGAAGTGGAGCTTACTTAAAAAAAAAAAAAAAAAAAAAAAGAGTACTCAGCAAATATGTAATTGATGGACTTTGCTGATGTAAGTTCACTGAAATTTAAAAACAAAAACAAAAATATGCTTTAATCAAGAAGGAAAAGAGCTGTAGCAGATTATCACTCTCCAGTTAGATTTTTTGCTATTGTTAAATTAGCTGGTTGTGCTGGTTACTTTTTTTTTTAATTTTATTATGTTATGTTAATCACCATACATTACATCATTAGTTTTTGATGTAGTGTTCCATGATTCACTGTTGGCGTATAACACCAAGTGCTCCATTCAGTACGTGCCCTCTTTAATATCCATCACCGGGCTAACCCATCCCCCCACCCCCTCCCCTCTAGCTGGTTGTGCTGGTTACTTTCTAATCATTCCCCTAATGCCTAACGCACGTCCACTCTCCATCCTTCTCTGCCTTGCCCAATGGCTTCTCCATGGTGTCCACCCTCACTGGTTCTAGTAATACTGTCTTTTACCCTTTTTCCTTCAATTCTAGTGGTGACCACAATAGCCTTCATTAAGAGAATTACATCATTGCTTTATTTTTTTATTTTTTATACTGTAGCCCACACTTTTGAAAGTAGTCTTTTCATTAATGTTTTTTATTTGAACCATTTGAATGATGTTTGAACAATGATTGATATGTTAATTAAGTTAGTAAATTTGGGGGGGGGAAGACATCTTTTCTACTACAGAGAAAAGTGCCAGAAAAATCACCCCATGTTAAGGCATGGGATTTTTTTCCCCTTACAAGAAGATACCTAAGCCCCTCAGAAGTGCTAAAGCCCCATGAAGATAATTATCTAAAGATAGGCCCAGGACATTTCCTAGGGCAAATTAATGGTCAGCAACAGGGAAGTTACAATGGTAAAATCTCCCAACCTCCATCTCAAGACAATCTATAAACAAGGTCTGTAATATGTCAGAGAGGAAGGCTTCAATTAGTGGCAATCTAATTCAATTGTTTGAGAAAGAGAGGAGCATGATTTGTGGATATAAAAACATCAAAGGAGGAGAGTCTGGAGCCTGCATTGAACAGAGGGTGGGCTGAGGGAAAACAGCAGGCAGGGACAGAAGTGAGATCTGTACCAGAATAAAGTAACCAAATCAGTAACTTACATCCTGAGTGCGTCATGTTGACATAATTTTTCCTAATGGCCCAGAAGTACCAAGGCCAGTGGGCAAAGCCAAGCATGTCCTACCATTTCCACAAGTAGTTTCTGAGACCCAGAAATAGGGAAAATAGCCACATGGAGAATGGCATCCACAGCAGTGCCTGTCTTTCATACCCTTGAGCCCTTGGAGATGCCCTGCTTCAACAAGTATATTACCCTAGAGAGGACATACCTAATTCACTCCCTTATTCAATTTTATGTCCATTCAGATGACCACAGGAAGGTGTTGTTTCAGACTTTTAACTCATCATCATTTACGTGCCAGTCCCTGGAGAAGGGCACATTTGGGTCCATTATGCCAGGAACAGAAGAGTAGTTCCATTTGTTGCAGAAGGAAAGTATAAACTAAAAACTGTTTATTAAGTAACTGCCATTAGAAGTAACTGAATCCAATCCCTTGCTGTGTCTACATATAGTATTTCTTAAATACCCATTTCATTAGGAGTAAGACTGGAGCGTCCCCAGATGTCTTATACTCAAAGTCTCCTCCTCTTTTTTGAACTGATTTCCTTCAGTTCCAAAATCACCATTCTGTATATCTAGATCTCTTCCTAAGGAAATTTCAGATTTGAGAAGGAAGAGTGAACTCTTAAAAAAATCATGAAATCGTAAACTTCAGCATTCCTCATAGGTCTTAAACTTATTTCATGAATCTGTTAGGTTACTCTTTTCCATATTTTCTCCTAATAATAGAGTTGGCAACATTTTTTTTTTCTGGAAGATTTGAGGGGGTTCCCATAGGAGGAACTGAGGGCATCTGGGACCCTCAAGGGAGTAGATGGGATTAACAGTTTTCATCCTTATTCTCAAGAATTATGCCATTGTCATTGTGCCATTTTTTGAAATAGAGTCTGCATTATTTCCTGAAGGAAGTTGCATAACATCAGCAAACATCCTGCTGAAAGTCTGTTTGTACAGTACCATTTGTTTGAACTTTTTGATAAATTAGGGAAGAATATTTAAATTCAGAAAAGGAAGCTATAATTCCACTTCACTGCAGTCCCTATAATTTCTACTAGAAACAGGCTCTCCCTTTGCTGGAATGGATGACCGTAGTAGAGATTCTGTAATCTGCTTTGGGCGCCGTTGCATGGTATCTCTTTCTGATCACTGAGTGGGAAGTGCCAGCCCTGGGCTTCGGGATCACACAGAGAATTAAAGAGTTTCCTTCTTGAAACCAAGTTGGAGGGAGAGCCACTAATACATGGATACCTCGTGAGAAATAAAAGCCAAGGGAAAAGGCTTGGACTGCCCTCTACTCTTTGTCTTCCCACAATTTCCATCTCACTGTGATTAAAGGAAACAAAGCACAGTCTGGAAGCATCCTATCTGGCAACTGCTAACTGCTACATCTCTCAGGAGAACGCGGATAACGCTTTGTACAGGAGAAGCCATAACCTGTCTCAGTTTACAAATCCCATGAGGTTGTTAGCAGTTAGTCACTCCATGCGGAATTGAATCTTACTGCAGCGGGGTGAAGAAGCAACCACAAGCCTTATGCAGACAGTAGCAATTATCTCCAGCCCACAGGAGCTTTGGAGGTGTCCCCATCAGCTGGTGGAAGCCTCCAGGGTTGCTTTGAGGTTCTCTTCTCCACTCCAACTCTAAGACTGACATTTCCAGCTTTTTCTCCGTTTGTGTTGAACTTTCATGTCCTCTGCTCTCAAAGGGACCATAGTTGACCAAGAACTATTCATAGCAAGTGGGTTGTGCAAGAGGCACAAGCACATCACATCAGATCACTTTCAGTCCCTAAAAGAAAGACATATTCTCACGATGTAAACTGTGAACACATCTAAATCTACTTCTCATGATGAGGGCCTATTTTAAGATGTATAGTTAGCATTTACTCATTAGCATAAATAAACATAGCTCTATGTAAATCAACATGGGTTCGCATACATAAGCTCTATCAGAGCTCCTCTTTTAAAGCCTGGCTTAGAGATTTACTCATTGCAAAACCTTGCATCCTGATGAAATTCAGAATTGAGAGACTGTGCTTAAAACTCAGAAATATATTCTTTCTAATAAAAAAGGACTAGCCAGTTAATTCCAAACTTGGCGAGTGTGAACTTGTCTAGTATTTCCCAGATCCGTCTATTTTCATTAATTCTTGATATGGTATTACCTGGGCCAGGATTTAAAGAAAAAAAGCATGTATGAAGGTATAAAATGATCTTTCTTGGTGGTTTCTAACTGCCTAATCTCTGAGATAAAGCTTTTAAGAACCCAGGTTCTTGGGTCAAGGTCAAATTTTGTAAATTCACATAGTAGGCAGCAGCCTATATGATATGATTATAGGAAACCAAAAGCCTTCCCTCTTCTCGGGATGTAAGCTATTTCCCTAACAATATTGCCACATTACTCCATTGGACATGTTTATTTCAAGCATTTTGTCCTGGAAGGTTTTATATACAAGAAATTATCACTTGGGAGAAATAAGGGATGTGAAAGAATAATATATATATATTATGATATATATATCATAAATTTTCATATATATATATGTATATGAAAGAGATGTAAAGAAAAAATCTAAAATTTGGGGAGCAGTCAGGAAACAACCTGAGGTTAAAGAGAGATTTGGTCATGGTTTAGGTCAAAATAGAATTTAAAAATGATTCAGAGGTGCTAAAAACATAACCTGTTTCTAGTTTTGCTTAAGATTCATTCTTACTTGGGTTCTTAATTAAAACCAGCAAAGGGATAATGTTGCTATTTCTCCAGGGTCTACACTAACAAAGAGACAGTTCTGATGCTCTGCCTAGGGGAATACAAAACTTAGAGATTCTCTATGGAATTGTTTCCACGGTTCCTTCCGGGAAAGACAGAGCTGGGGTCCTGGTATCAGATAATAGGCTTACAATGTCTCATTTAGTGGTCACCCTGTGACAGAGACTCTCCTTGACCAAACTTTTGTCAGGTTCTTCTGACTCTATTTTCAACTAAGATTCATCCTGTCCTTGGCCGGTCCAGCACAAAGAATCCCCATCTTTGATATCTGATCACCCTTGATACTTGATTAAGTTCTTTATTACACCCCCAACTTCTGCCTTTGATTTCCAAATACATGGCCTGTCTTTCACAAGAATCATGTTAGGTCAGGGGCACCTGGGTGGCTCAGTTGGTTGGGTGTCTGCCTTTGACTCAGGTCACTATCCCCAAGGCCCGGCAGAGTCCCATGTCTGGCTCCCCGCTCAGGGGGGAGTCTGCTTCTCCCTTTACCCCTACCCCCACTCATGCTCTCTCTCTCTCAAATAAATAAATAAAAACTTAAAAAAAATATTAGGTCAGTTTAGCAAGAATCCTCCTAACCCTTGACATCTTCTCTTAGTAATTTTCAATCCCTTGACTGCTTATCGTACTTCTTGGCTATAAATACCCAGCTGTCTTTGTTGCATTGAGACTTGGACCCTCTTTCTCCCCTATTGCCATACCCCATCACAATGGTCTTAAATAAAATCTTCCTTACATTTTAACGAGTGTCAGTGATTTGTAACACTTGAATCAAGTATCTCAGCAAATAACAGAAATCAGCATGAAAGGTAAATAAACTAAAATTTAGGGTGATGACACAGGATTGTCAAAGTAACCCTCTTCCCCTATCAAACTCTGTGCCCTCTGTCATCCTTTAAAAAGAACAGCATTTCCCTGAGATTTACCACTTGGAGCATGTTCATCTATGCAGGAGTTTTATAGTGTACTATTTTATTTTAATAGCCAAAATTGACTATTAAAACAAAGTAGCACATTAAGATCATTGCTGCACTGCTGGGGAAAAACAAAGAAGAAAAAAGAAAAAGAAAAACATCTTCTGACCATTGGCACAAAGTAGGTCAACCTAGTAACGGAAGCCATGACAGAGCAAAAGCAGAATATCTTTGCTTACATTTAGGAATAACATGTGAAAAGGGTAGTCTTCTAAAGCAAACGTCAAGAAACGGAGAGCTCTAGTTCCATCAGGTAAATTCCAACTAAGTATTCACACTTAGAACTGACATACCTAGAGCTGCTTAGAGGGAAAGAAGACATGAGGGAAAGGTTAAAAATAAGACAAACAAACATAAAACTCCCCATTGCTTATTCTATTATTAGATCTGATTTCAGGAAAAACTTTCAGTTATCAACTTTGATTCTGTGGTCCACCATCCTGACTTGAATCCTCCAAAAGTGATCGTTCTATGAGGCACAAACCACTCAACTGAGCAGAAAAGCCAACCCCTTTTCACAAGTTTCTAAGTTTTGGTACCTGAAGACAACTAGACCTCCTTCCGTGCACTCCCAAACTCACCAGCCTTAATCTACTGGCCACTGAGCAGGACCTCCACCCTTTTCCTCACCTCACTGGTGTATTTAGAGGGCAAAGGGGAAGAGTTTGCCTTAAGAGGGTTCTCTTCCCACCCCCACGGAAATCCCAGACAAAATTCTCATTTCATCAGGGAAGAATCTATTTTTTCAAGTCTGAAATACCACTGTAAAGGAATCTGGAGCTCTAGTTCCTGACCCGAGATCTACTAATAGCTAGCTATTCCACATTTAAAGTGCTTATGTACTTTGATATGCCAATTCCCCTTCTAAGAATGTATCCCTCAAATATTTTCTCACATGGACAAAATGCCATTTGGGCAAAGATATTAAATGCTACATTGTAGCAACAGCAAGAGTTTTGAAACAATACAAATTTCTGTCAATATGGGACCAGCCAAATTTATTTTGGTACACCCATATATTGAAATATTTGGCAGACAAATAATAAGTAATTCTATATACAAGAAATATTGTTAAGTGGGAAAACTAAAGTGTCAAAGAGAAAATATGTTAGAGTCCCTTATGTTTATGTTATGTAATTATCTCCTAGGGAAAAAAAAAAAAACATAAGAAATCTATAATGGTTCTTGCTCAGGGGTTAATTTAATAACCTAATTAATAATAACCTAAAAAAAAGGTAACTTTTATGTTTCAAACTTAGTATGTTTTGAAGACTCCATATTATTCATTACTTATTCAAAAATATAATAAAACATAAAACAAAGTAAAATAATTATAATATTACTTAAAAATTACTATAGGAAAAAGTAACACCCTATTTGTTTTCTGAATTCTGAATAATTTTAGCCCCATGTGCACACAAAAAAATTATAGACCAATCTCATGTATGAATATATTAGATTTTACTATTTGCAGTTGCTGATATTTCACTGGTTTTGAGCTACAAAAATAGGAATTTCATGTGGTTCCACCTAATGGATTAAAAATTCTAAATAAAATTTTAGCACATAGAATTCATAAATAATTTCATAAAATAGATAATATCCTCTAGTGAAGTAGAATTTTCAATAGGATGGCAAAAATAATTCGATACTCCCAAATCTATAAATCAAATGAGAAACGCATATGATCAAATAAAAATAAATTAAAATACCTTTAATAAAATTTAACAGCCAATTTTTAAAAAACAAAATAAGAACATAAGGTAAGAAGAAAACTATATTTTATAAAAGCTATTTAGGTAAAAGCAAAAAGACCAAAAAAAGTAATATCATTTAAATTAGGATCAGGAACTAGATAGGTATGTTCTTGTCTCCCATTAATATTCATCATTGTCTTAGAAGATCTAAGAAAAGAAGAATATTAAGTAGACGGTATTAACACCAGAAAAATTATATTTTTTGTTAAAGATACCAGTATATATCAAAAACCTCAAGAGACTCCAGTAAGATAAATGACTTAGAATCAATAAGAGAATGCCTAATGTAAGGTAAATATTTAAAAACCAACTAACAAGTGTCTAGAAATTAAAATGGGAAAATATGTCATCATGATAGGAACATAAGAAAAGCAAAATATGTAGGAATAAATTTAATAAAACTGGAACAAGACATATATAATGAAAAATATAAAATATTCTTAATTTGTCTCAATAAATAAATATATTTAGTTATAAGTTAATTATAAATTTAATATATTATATTTTAATTAAATTTTATATATTATAAATATATTCCTAAAAGCAAAACATTTAGGAACAAATGTAACAAGGATGGAACAGGACATGTAATGAAAAATATAAAATATTATTATAGGATATAGAGGTTCTGAAAAATGGGAATATATTTCAGATTTTTGAAGGGCAAAAAATGTCAAAAGTATGTCCTAAGAGTGTCAAACTTTCATAATTAATATATAAGTATAATACAATTGCAATTAGAATCCCAGCAGGTTATTGTTAATTAGAAAAATAATTTTTAAATTTATATAGAATGAAGGCCCAGGAATAGTGAAGGAAAGAATTCAAAATAATTGTGATAGGAAATTTGCTATGTCGACTGTCAGAATCTAGGACAAAACTACTGTAATCAAAGTAACATATTATTAAGGTAAAACTGAATAAACTACAAAAATATAAAGTAATAGAAAAGATCAAAAAGGGATTCTAGTCATTTAATATATATTAAAAGTGGTATTCCAATTAACTGGGAAAATAATGTTTAATAATAAGTGCTGACATACCAGGCAATGCATCTAGGACAATAATAGTTGGTCCTCTATTGCATCCTATATACAAAATAAATCTCAGTTGAATTAAATAATTGAATATATAAAAAATCATGTAATCAACTTTTAGAAGAAAATCAACGTAGCAACTCTCATACAGAGGAGATCATTTTAAATAAGACAAGAAATCCAGAAGTGATATTAAAGTATATAATACATGTTATAGGCATAAAATATTTAAGTCTTTTGTGCAACGAGGGAGATATTATTTTTAAAAATCAGTAAACAAATAAAATAAATTGGGGCAAACGTGCTATATAGAAGAACATATAAATGACTCTTTAAAATGGACAAGAGTCAAATGATCCAATGGGAAAATGGGCAAAGTATGGCAACATCTATTAAAATATCACCTATGAGTTTATTTCTTAAAATAAGTAAAAGAAAATAATTAGCATTTTAATGAAACAAGTATTTGTCTCTTTTTATCCTTAATTGGCCATTTGAATCATGTTTGGTTACCATTCCTGGACTCTGATGGCTTTGAGTGGTTAAGTTACTGAGGATGCTTTGTGTATATTAGTATTCCTTGGAAAAGTAAATATTCCAAGAGCTAAGAGTCTTTGTGAATGGCCTGCTACCCTTTCTGCCCTTCAAAATGCTTTCTTGCCATTGATACCCAGAAAAGATTGTATCAGGCAAAAACACTTGGCCCCAAATGGACTTAATTTCATGGAGAAGAATCAAGTTTTGGGGTTTCTTGATCTGTATTTATTCTAACGAATACGGTTTTCCCTCTTGTGACTGTAGAAAAGATGTTTAATCAAGTGACCAAAAATAAACTTGCCCTTCACAACATGAAAGCAAAATGGCAGACAAGGAATAAGAGATGGTTGTACTGGGCACCTGGGTGGCTCAGTTGGTTAAGTGACTGCCTTCGGCTCAGGTCATGATCCTGGAGTCCCGGGATCGAGTCCCACATCGGGCTCCCTGCTCAGTGGGGAGTCCGCTTCTCCCTCTGACCCTCCTCCCTCTCATGCTATTTCTCATTCTCTCTCTCTCAAATAAATAAAATCTTTAAAAAAAAAAAAGAGATGGTTGTACTGAAGGAGTTACCTACTTTGGTGATAAGAGCAGAGGACTTTGGAGTTAAGAAGATTTATGTTTTAATACAACATTTACCACTTACACATCGGGTGACCTTGACAGAGTTACTTCATATCTCTAAATGTTGGTTTCTTCAATTATATAAATGAGAAGATTGCTACTCCTTCATAGGATTGTTGTAAGGATTACATGAGATAATGTATGCAAATCTCTTAGCAGGAAGATTAGCTGAAGTCAAAAGGCTGTTATTTATTGATTACTACCACCACTACTATTGGTCCAGAAGTTGTCGTTGCTCTAGTCGTCCCTGTTGTTACTATCTAGTGTATTTTAATAAATGTGCATTTATTTTATACCATATAGTCATTTTTATGTTATATAAATCTGAATATAAATTATAAATTTTATGTATAAATTTATATATTTCTACAATTTAATAACTTTAATAGGCAAGTCATATTACTATATAAACAAAATTAATTATAACAATGTACTACTTATTATAATATAAAATACATTATACACATACTATACACACACCGAATACATGTATCTCATATTTATATGAAACACAGAGACTCCTTGCCCTAGTTTCCTTTTTGTCTGCCAGAGTCATTGTCTCGGCTCACATACTGCTGCTGGCTCTCTATTTTTCACACACACATTTGAATTAAGAAAACAAGAAAAAAGAAACAGAAAGAAAGAGAGAGAGGGAGGGGACCATTGGTATATTGATGTCATTGTCTATCCTAAAGCCGGCCTGTCCCACTCAGCCTTGACAAGCTGTCAGGGCAGGACACTGGCAGGACAAAATGTGATACGTGCAGGCTGACTGTTCCAGTATTCACGTCAGCTGGAATCCTGGGTTGGCCAGACCATTTAGGAGCCGCAGGAACCAGCGTTTGGCACCAGTGCATCCTGGGCCTGGTCAGGGCAGGAGTGAGAGAATGATGACAGTAGCATTTAGCCAACAGTTCCTATTTTGAAAAAGCAGAGGGAGGTCCTGCAGGTTTGGCTCATTTTCCAATTTGGGAAAAAAAAAATTTTTTTTTTTTTTTGGTGTGGAATTGAGTGAGGTAATCTCGGTAGAACTAAATCTCCAAAAATAAAAATAGAAGAAAGATCAGGATTTCATTTTTATTCTTGGTAGCAAAACATCATTCAGGGTAATGATCTATCTACCAGATCAAACTATAGTGCTTCATAGTTCAGAACCATTTTTATGTACATCATCAACTGCCTTTATGGGACTTCCCAGCATCCTAATAATGAAAGATCACAAGAAAGTTCCTGCAATAGCCATTTATCTGTTTGGTACGACTGTCTATGCTAGAAGTTAAGCTGAGACAGAGCTGAGCCTGTGTGGATGTGTAACCCAAATAATACTTGGGAGAGATAGCATAGAGAAAGTTAGTCAGATGACATTTTGTCCCAGAGGAATCATTTTTAATATTATATTGAAGTTACATTTTAACTGGTCTAGTCAATGATCAGGACCCTGAGGATACAACTGGGAAGCAATTATTTTTATTTTGTTTTGTTTTCAAACAAACAAAACAAACAAACTGCCCCTTTCAAGCTACTCTGTGAACTCATGTTTTCCAAACCCTATAGTAGGGGGCTGGCTGAATTTCATGAGCTGTTCCAGTGATTCTCTCATATTAATTTCATTTTTAAGACATTAAAAATTCCAACGTCCCCTCATGTCCCAAAGTTGCAATTTCTTACTCAATTTAAAACTTCTCCACCCTCGTCTAGTCTAGGCCTCAGACTAGAAAGTGGGTCTCAACTTCCTAGCTTGTTCCTCTGTTCTTCTTTCCCATATTATGCCACTTCTAGATCCTTCGGTGGTTGGCAGGTTGGAGGAAGGCGAGATAAGGGACAGATGTATCTTACTTGTGAAGCACACTTTACAATCTAGTGCCTTCTGAGAAAAGTCAATGTCCTAAAACAAACCCTGTTTCTTTTGTAAAGCACTTTTGTGGGTTCTTATAAGCACTTATAACTTGCAGAACCTTCCATTTACAGTAGCCTTTTATTTTTTTTAATATTTTATTTATTTATTTATTTGAGAGAGCGAGAATGAGAGATGGAGAGAGAGCACATGAGAGGGGGGAGGGTCAGAGGGAGAAGCAGACTCCCCGCCGAGGAGGGAGCCCGATGCGGGACTCAATGCGGGACTCGATCCTGGGACTCCAGGACCATGACCTGAGCCGAAGGCAGTCGCTTAACCAACTGAGCCACCCAGGCGCCCCTACAGTAGCCTTTTCAACATAACTACTTAACACTGTCCCTCACCCCAGCCACTGACTTCCTGTGGCCCACATCTGGCCTTCGGGAAGCAAACACACCTCCTTGACCCATCAAACTTTGGAAGTACAAGTCCTTCCCAGGGCACTCCTGCCTCTTCATTCCACAGCTCAGGAAAACACTCTATTTGTCCTCTCAGATTGAGATATTTTAGTCATAAGGTACCAGCGGTTCTATTGCACAATTTCTAGGAAATATATGTCAGGTTATCTGAGTGGTTCTTTCAAAGTCCCTGATCACTTACGATCAGGGTGAACACCTCTCCTCTACAACATTGTCTCTCTCTAAAGAACTCTTCTACTTTCCTCAAATCTCTATTGAATTCTTAGTCTTTTCATACTTATTGGGAGAACTAATATTGGTATATCTCTTTAAAAATACAGCTTTATTAAGGTGTATTTTATATATAGTAAAATGTGCCCATTTGAAGGGTATAGGAACCAACCCGGTAACCACCACCATAGTCAGAGGCGTAGAATATTTTCACACTTGAAAAAGTTCCTTCATGTGGCACCTGGGTGACTTGGTTAAGCATCTGCCTTCAGCTCAGGTCATGATCTCAGGGTCCTAGGATTGAGTCCCAGACTGGGCTCTCTGCTAGGAGGGGAGTGTGCGTCTCCCTCTCCCTCTGCCCCTCCCCCTCCTGGTGATTGCCATCTCTCTCTCTCTCTCTTTCACAAATAAATAAAATCTTAAAAAAAAAAAAGAAAAGAAACACAAACTCTTCATGACTCTTGTCAGTTAAACTCCAACACCCTTAACCCCATCCCCTAGCCCCAGGCAACCGCTAATCTGCATCTGTGTCATTATTGATTAGTTTTTACCTATTCTAGAACCATATACCTGGAATCATAAGACATATATTATTTTGTGTCTGTTTTCTTTCCCTTCACACAATGTTTCCATGAGTTTTTTGTCTTCTTGCATTTTTCAGGAGTTTGTTCATTTTTTATTATTGAGTAATGATCCATTTATGGATATACTATCATTTGTTTATCCACTCACATGTTGACGGATATTTGAGTTATTTTCAGTTTTTAGCTATTATGAATAAAGCTATTGTAAACATTTGTATACAAGTCTTTGTATGGACATATTTTCTTTTCTTTTGGATAAATAACTAGAAGAGGAATTACTGGGCCATAGGGTAAATGTATGTTTAACTTTTAAATAAATGGCCAACTTTCCAAATACTGGCATAAATGACTTCTGACTTCCTCAGTGGACAAGTTCTACAGATATGATCTTGTACTTTACTTTATAATGTGGGGTTGCTTCGCTCCTATTATTCTTAGTCTGGGGCCCTTAATGGATACTGTGAAACAACAGGAACATTCATATTTAACTAACATATAAAATACTCAATTTAACATTTTTCCCTTAAACTACCAGACTGAAATATTTGAGAGGGCAAGAATCATGCCTTATTTATTCTTTGTCCCTCCAGGTACAGTGTCTGGTCATAAGATAGTACCATAGAAAAGATCAATTGAACCAAAATTTAGTAGTTTTAAATGAACTAAATACTGCCTGAATACTACAAATAGAGTTATTTTAGTTATTCCTTTGGTTATCTAAAATTTAATGATTTAATCTTGAAGTTCACAAATTCCATAAACCCATGTGAAAAATGGCACTGCTGTGTATCAACCATTTCCTCCCTGGTTGGCTGTAAGAAGTCTTTTTAGTTCCCAAGTAGAATAAAATAATAAGGCAAAGGGGAAAAAGAAGAAAAGTCATCAAAGGTACATTTATTATTATTTTTTTCTATCTTCTGGACGTCTGAAGCTGCACCTTGAATTGGAACATGTATTAGAATTGGCACGCGGCCATTTTCCTCCCAGGCTATAATTTCAGAAAGCTTTGTCTGGGAAGATATGACCTTTCAGCCACTTCAAAAGCATCTCCTACCTCACAGCTGGGCTGTCAGAGCTTACTGGGACTATGGCAGTGCACTCAGTTAGAAAGAGGACTTCTAAATGGTATCTCATGGTGTCACTCCAGGCTTGTGTGGGTGACCTCTGTGGCCAGAGGGAGAATTGTGGCTACACACGAGTCCAAAGGAAAGTCATGAGGCTGGAAATGAACAGAAAAAAAGAAACGAGAATACCACTATGTTTTAGTGGAGAGTGTTTTGTGAATAATAAGCAGGGAGTTCTGAATATACCTGGAAGAGTCCAGTGGGTGTCACTCAAGGGGCTGCAGGCTAGTCCAGGCTGTTTCTCAAGTCTTGCCTTGCAGTTCTCTGATATCCAAAGAGCACTTAAGTTTCTCAAAGATCAGGGCAGAGAAAGATGGCAGAGGAGCAGGAGACCTGGATTTCTTCTGGTCTCAGGAATTCAGCTGGATAGGGATCAAACCATTCTGAACACCCAGAACTCAACAGGAGATCAAAGAAAAGAATGGCAACAACTCTGAACAGAAAAGCGACCACATTCTGGAAGTCTCCACTGGACAAAATGACAAGATGGAAAAAACCACCTCAACAAAAAGAACAAGAGGTAGTACCGACTGCGAGGGACCTACTGAATATGGACATTAGTACAATGTCAGACTTAGAGTTCAGAATCATGACTTTAAAGATACTAGCTGGGCTTGAAAAAAGCATGGAAGTTATTAGAGAAACTCTTTCTGGAGGAATAAAGAACTAAAATCTAACCAAGTTGAAATCAAAAAGGCTATTAATGAGATGCAATAAAAAATGGAGGCACTAACTGTTAGGATAAATGAGGCAGAAGAGAGAATCAGTGATATAGAAGACCAAATGATGGAAAATAAAGAAGCTGAGAAAAAGAGAGATAAACAACTACTGGATCACGAGGGCAGAATTCGAGGGATAAGCGATACCATAAGATGAAACAACATTAGAATAATTGGGATCCCAGAAGAAGAAGAAAGAGAGAGAGGGGAAGAAGGTATACTGGAGCAAATTATAGCAGAGAACTTCCTTAATGTGGGGAAGGAAACAGGCATCAAAATCCAGGAGGCACAGAGAACCGCTCTCAAAATCAATAAAAATAGGTCAACACCCCGACATCTAATAGTAAAACTTACGAGTCTCAGAGACAAAGAGAAAATCTTGAAAGCAGTTCGGGAGAAGAGATATGTAACCTATAATGGTAGAAACATTACATTGGCAACAGACCTATCCACAGAGACCTGGCAGGCCAGAAAGGACTGGCATGATATCTTCAGAGCACTAAACGAGAAAAATATGCAGCCAAGAATACTATATCCAGCTAGGCTGTCATTGAAAACAGAAGGAGAGATAAAAAGCTTCCAGGACAAACAAAAACTAAAGGAATTTCCAAACACGAAACCAGCCCTACAAGTAATATTGAAAAGGGGCCTCTAAGCAAAAAGAGAGTCTAAAAGCAGCATAGATAAGAAAGGAACACAGACAATAGACAGTCACAGTCACCTTACAGGCAATAAAATGGCACTAAATTCATATCTTTCAGTAGTTACCCTGAAGGAAAATGGACTAAATGCTTCAAGGAAAAAGACACAGGCTATCAGATTGGATTAAAAAACAAGACCCATCAATATGCTGTCTGGAAGAGACTCATTTTAGACCCAAAGACACCCCCAGATTGAAAGTGAGGGGGTGGAAGACAATTTACTATGCTAATGGACACCAAAAGAAAGCTGGGGTGGCAATCCTTATATCAGACAAATTAGATTTTAAATCAAAGACTGTAATAAGAGTTGAGGAAGGACACTGTATCCTACTTAAAGGGTCTATACAACAAGAAGATCTAACAATTGTAAATATCTATGCCCGAACATGGGAGCAGCCAATTATATAAGGCAATTAAAAACAAAAGCAAAGAAACACATTGACAACAATACCATAATAGTGGGGGACTTTAACACCCCCCTCACTGAAATGGACAAATCATCTAAGCAAAAGATCAACAAGGAAATAAACACTTGAAATGACACACTGGACCAAATGGACTTCACAGACATATTCAGAACATTCCATCCCAAAGCAACAGAATACACATTCTTCTCTAGTGCCCATGGAACATTCTCCAGAATAGATCACATCCTAGGTTGCAAATCATGTCTTAACTGGTACCAAAAGATTGGGATCATTCCCTGCATATTTTCAGACCACAGTGCTTTGAAAGTAGAACTCAATCACAAGAGGAAAGTCGGAAAGAACTCAAATACATGGAGGCTAAAGAGCATCCTACTAAAGAATGAATGGGTCACCAGGAAATTAAAGAATTACAAAAAATCATGGAAACCAATGAAAATGAAAACACAACTATTCAAAATCTCTGGGATGCAGCAAAGGCAGGCCTGAGAGGAAAGTATATAGCAATACAAGCCTTTCTCAAGAAACAAGAAAGGTCTCAAATACACAACCTAACCCTACACCTAAAGGAGCTGGAGAAAGAACAGCAAATAAAGCCTAAACCCAGCAGGAGAAGAGAAATAATAAAGACCAGAGCAGAAATCAATGAAATAGAAACCAAAAGAACAGTAGAACAGATCAATGAAACTAGGAGCTGGTTCTTTAAAAGAATTAACAAGATTGATAAACCCTAGGCCAGACTGATCAAAAAGAAAAGAGAAATGACCCAAATCAGCAAAATCATGAATGAAAGAGGAAAGATCACAACCAACACCAAAGAAATACAAACAATTATAAGAACATGTTATGAGCAACTCTATGCCAGCAAATTAGATAACCTGGAAGAAATGGATGCATTCCTAGAGATGTATCAACTACCAAAACTGAACCAGGAAGGAATAGAAAACCTGAACAGACCTATAACCACTAAGGAAATTGCAGTAGTCATCAAAAATCTCCCAACAAACAAAAGCCCAGGGCCAGATGGCTTCCCAGTGGAATTCTACCAAACATTTAAAGAAGAATTGATACCTATTCTTCTGAAACTGTTCCAAAAAATAGAAATGGAAAGAAAACTTCCAAACTCATTTTATGAGGCCACCATTACCTTGATCCCCAAACCAGACAAAGACCCCATCAAAAAGGAGAATTACAGACCAATATCCCTGATGAACATGGATGCAAAAATTCTCACCAAAATACTAGCCAATAGGATCCAACAGTACATTAAAAAGATTATTCACCACGACCAAGTGGGATTTATCCCTGGGCTGCAAGGTTGGTTTAACATCCACAAATCAATCAATGTGATACAATACATTAATAAAAGAAAGAACAAGAATCATATGATCCTCTCAATAGATGCAGAAAAAGCATTTGACAAAGTACAGCATCCTTTCTTAATCAAAACTCTTCAGAGTATAGGGATAGAGGGTTCATACCTCAATATCATAAAAGCCATCTATGAAAAACCTACAGCGAATATCATTCTCAGTGGGGAAAAACTGAGAGCTTTCCCCCTAAGGTCAGGAACGTGGCAGGGATGTCTACTGCTATTCAACATAGTATTAGAAGTCCTAGCCACAGCAATCAGACAACAAAAAGAAATCGAAGGCATCCGAATCGGCAAAGAAGAAGTCAAACTCTCACTGTTTGCAGATGATATGATACTTTATGTGGAAAACCCAAAAGACTCCACCCCAAAACTGCTAGAACTCATACAGGAATTGAGCCAAGTAGCAGGCTATAAAATCAATGCACAGAAATCAGTGGCATTCCTATACACCAACAACAAGACAGAAGAGAGAGAAATTAAGGAGTCGATCCCATTTACAATTGCACCCAAAATCTTAAGATACCTAGGAATAAATCTAACCAAAGAGGCAAAGGATCTGTACTCAGAAAACTATAAAATACTCATGAAAGTAATTGAGGAAGACACAAAGAAATAGAAAAATATTCCATGCTCATGGATTGGAAGAACAAATATTGTGAAGATGTCAATGCTACCTAGAGCAATCTACACATTCAATGCAATCCCCATCAAAATACCATCCACTTTTTCCAAAGAAATGTAACAAATAATCCTATAATTTGTATGGAAACAGAAAAGACCCTGAATAGCCAGAGGAATGTTGAAAAAGAAAAGCAAACCTGGCGGCATCACAATTCCAGACTTCCAGCTCTGTTACAAAGCTGTCATCATCAAGACATTATGGTACTGGCACAAAAACAGACACATAGATCAATGGAACAGAATAGAGAGCCCAGAAATGGACCCTCAACTCTATGGTCAACTAATCTTTGCCAAAGCAGGAAAGAATGTCCAATGGAAAAAAGACAGTCTCTTCAACAAATGGTGTTGGGAAAATTGGACAGCCACATGCAGAAGAATGAAACTGCACCATTTCCTCACACCACACACAAAAATAGACTCCAAATGGTTGAAAGACCTAAATGGGAGACAGGAGTCCATCAAAATCCTAAAGGAGAACACAGGGAGCAACCTGTTCGACCTCAACCGCAGCAACTTCCTAGAAACATCGCCAAAGGCAAGGGAAGCAAGGGCAAAAATGAACTATTGGGATTTCATCAAGATAAAAAGCTTTTGCACAGCAAAAGAAACAGTCCACAAAACCAAAAGATAACCAACAGAATAGGAGAAGATATTTTCAAATGACATATCAGATAAAGGGCTAGTATCCAAAATCTATAAAGAACTTAACAAACTCAGCACCCAAAGAACAAATGATCCAATCAAGAAATGTGCAGAAGACATGAACAGACATTTTTCCAAAGAAAACATCTAAATGGATAACAGACACATGAAAAAGTGCTCAACATCGCTCGGCCCAGGGAAATCCAAATCAAAACCTCAATGAGATACCACCTCACACCCGTCAGAATGGCTAAAATTAACAAATCAGGAAACTGACAGATGTTGGTGGGGATGTGGAGAAAGGGGAACCCTCCTACACTGTTGGTGGGAGTACAAGCTGGTGCAACCCCTCTGGAAAACAGTATGGAGGTTCCTCAAAAAGTTGAAAATAGAGCTACCATGTGATCCAGCAATTGCACTACTGGGTATTTACCCCAAAGATACAAATGTAGGGATCTGAAGGGGTACGTGCACCCCAATTTTTATAGCAGCAATGTCCACAATAGCCAAACTGTGGAAAGAGCCAAGACGTCCATTGACAGATGAATGGATAAAGAAGATGTGGTATATATACACAATGGAATATTATGCAGCCATCAAAAGGAATAAGATCTTGCCATTTGCAACGACGTGGATGGAACTGGAGGGTGTTATGCTGAGCGAAATAAGTCAAGCAGAGAAAGACATGTATTGTATGACCTCACTGATATGAGGAATTCTTAATTTCAGGAAACAAACTGAGGGTTGCTGGAGTTGGGGGGGAAGATGGGGTGGCTGGGTGATAGACATTGGGGAGGGTATGTGGTATGGTGAGTGCTGTGAATTGTGCAAGACTGTTGAATCACAGATCTGTACCTCTAAAACAAATAATGCAATGAATGTTAAGAAAAAAAAAAAAGAAGATAGCAGGAGGGGAAGAATGAA